>NW_026727127.1:0-67900 GCF_029784015.1 Lycium ferocissimum | reverse complement strand
CCCTGACGTGGAAACCACGGAGGTGCACCGCCTACCGATAAGAATACCTCCGGGATGCCGCTATCTATGTCCCTCCCCCGAGCTCACTAACCTCTCAAAAGACCTAGCCCCTCTTACCACGGCTCGCAGTCACACTCACGCTCTATCCTCCGCTGGCATTTACGATCCTCCAAATTCTGTGCATACGCCTGTATACGGGAGATGTCCATGTCAGGTTGTAATGCAACAGTCGTGCACTCATCTATCAAGTGTGGCCCTAGACCGGCCACAAAGAGATGAACTCTATCCTCCATCTCAGCCACCATGGCTAGGGTATATCTAACCAAGGAATCAAAGTGTTCATAATACTCTTGCACATTCATACTGCCCTGCTCAATATGCAGGAACCTATCTGCTCGGGCCCGTCGGATCTTTGGAGGTAAGTAATGGCGAAGAAAAGAATCTGAGAAATCTCGCCACACAGCTGGAGGGGCATTTTCTCCCCTATATAACTCCCATGCCTGATATCACTGTATCGAAATATCCCAAAGTCTATATGAAGCCAACTCCACTGACTCAACCTGATTCGCATGCATAACCCTCAAGGTCCTCTACATACTATCAATGAAATCCTGGGGGGTCCATATTTTGCTTCTTTACTCACGAAAACTCGTGAGGACCTAACCCACAGGTCTTAGCCCTCGAACTACTAGCCCTGTCTGATGGGTCAACACCAAATCCCTGCCGCTGTGCCTACGCGGCTACTAATCTGGTCAACAACCGTACGGCATCCCGTACATCCTGGCCCTCTGCATCCGGCTAAGGAACAGGGGCATGTGCTGGAGGCGGGGTATGCGATGTCTCAGACGACCCCTTACTCTGAATCTCATCCTAGGCCCCCGTGGCCTGCCAAGTACGCCTAGTGGCCTTACCTATTGCTCTCTTGCCCTTTTGGGTAGCTGTAGCTTTCTTGCGAGGCATCACTGAAATCAGAACAATTCATCAGAAGCGAACGCTTAACATAGGGCTCTATCGCACAATCTAAGAGAGAAAGAATGACATCATCCTAAATGTCCTGTAGCCTCCTGTTTATAAGTGTGGTGCACAACAAGCCCATAAACATGACTCTACTAGACACAAACAGACAACCCTAGACGAAACCGTTTCCGATACCACTTCTCGTCATGACCCAAATCGATGAGCCGTGACGGGAGTCTGACCTTTAGCGATCAAACACCCCTAAACACGTATCTAAAACATACTGAACATCAAAGCCCATAAATGGCATAAACTGATCTCATAAGAGAGAAACATCAGAAATCTGTACAATCTGCATATATATACACGACATGCGAAAAATAAGTGCAAGCCAGCTAGCCTGCTACATATACTGTACACAAAATAATAGAAGCCGACAATGCTACATCATCTGACAACTACATACAACTGTCTACAGACCTTTACTGGAATAAAAGTTGTACAAAGGACGGGACATGTTATATCCCGTATTTTGTACATCGGGACAATCCGAGTTAACCACGATAAGTTAGGGACAAGACTATTCTGGGATACGAAGTCGAGACTTTTAACCATGATCTTGTTTTAAGACATAAGTTGCTTATGATTTTGTGGCATGGAATATTAAGGAAATTTGGGGTTAAAAGTTAATTTTGGAAAGTAATTATTTCATAAAAAAGGAAAAAAGAAAAGAAAAGAAAAAAAGGGGGCCAAGTGGCCGGCCATGATGGTGTGGGCCATGGGCCACTTGGATGCTTGATATATTACACAAAAGATGACTAAGTAGTCATATTTTTCATCTTCAACACTTAAGAAAAATTCAAGAAACTTTGAGAACAAAACAAAAAGGCCATTCGCCATGCTACAAGAATTTGAGGTTCAAAAATCTTGTACCAAAAAATATTTCTTCTAGCAAATCAACCAATTGGAAGGTCCTCTTTAACGTGGAGTAGTTGTGAACAAACAAAACATTCATTCTTGCAAGAACAAACCCAGCCAAGTTGGAAGTTAAGAGGAAAAGCGTAAGGATTAATCTTCTTTTCATATGTTATGGATGATTTGTGTATGTTGTAGTATGTAGAAATGGATAAAATTCATGAAATATCGCGATGTTGAAGCTGAAATGAATATGGGATATTGTGTATGGCTTGTAGTCAGGTATATGTGATGTTGTGTAGAGTGATGAATTAATTCTATTTATCATGTTTGATTGTTGTAAGGTGTTGAAATGGATGGAAATCATGAAACTTGTGTGTGGTGGTGGTGAAATATGGGTCATCTTGTATGCCAAGGAATGAATTAATTTTGTTTAGTGTTTTGGTTGTTGTTGTTATGGATTCCATGTTGATAATGAGAGTTTAATGATCCAAGTCAAGTTGTAATTGTTGTATTGATTTGGGAGTTAATTGCTGTGAGCGTAGCTTTTATATTTATGAGAATGACATTGTTAAAGTGTGGATTGTTGGTGTAATTCATGAATTTGGGAGAGAGAATGTGTTGTTGTGTTGTTCTCGGTTTGGGGTTTTTTTCGTGAATCAAGTGTTGGTTGGGTTATCTTGAATATTGTGTGGTTGTTTAAAATGTTCTTGAATATTGTTTGAATGGTTTTGGATTAGTAATTGAACGTGTGAGCATTGGTGTTAGTTTGATTATATGTGGTTAATTGAATATAATGGAATGTTGTCAAATATGTAGAAAAGGGTTACTAACGTTAGAATGCGTTTTGAATTGATTATTGATGTTGTAAATGTGGTATGGTATTGTTGTTGATTATTTGGCCGAGTTGAATTCTCGGGTGTTGAATTTATAGGGAAATGCCGCCCAAATTTCTTTTAGAATTAAGTGCTAGTTTAGAATTGAATTCCTAAACGCCTATAGCTAATGTTGGTATCGATGATGTTGTTGTAGATCTGGGAGTCCGAGACTTAGGTTTGGATTAGCTTTGAGAGCGGACGAGGTATGTAAAGCCTAACCTTTCTTTCTTTTGGCATGTCTTAGTTGTAAATAGGCTATGACACGAGCCTCGAGGAAACCCCACTCTTATGATCCGAGCATGTCTACGATTCTTATTCACCTCTTAACATCGGCATTCTTAATGTAGTAATATTATGGTCCCTATGTCTTTGGTAAGATTGATTTCAAATATTGCATAAAAGATTTTGTCTTTAAAGGATCTACGTCTAATAAGGCCGTAACTTTCAGAGACGTAATCCGGATCGCCTCGATATGCTCGTAGGAGGTTCGTAGCGTATAATGACTATAATTTCCATAGGCGGGCTCGGATTGGGTTGATGCTCGACCGTGGGTCCCGCGATTTCCCTTTGTATAGCTCCAACGACTTTGTGATAGAACTTAATATAAATATCACCCCGACCCCCGAGTTTTGATTACTTACTTATTTACTAAGTCTGTAATGATGATTTTATGCATATGGTTACTCACGACTCTGCTCGTGCATCTTGTTGTATCTTTCGCCGAGTCCCGGGCTGGTTATGTCGTCGTACGCACTATGCTATATTCCAGTGTTATGCTGTGTTATGGTTCATCGAGCTCCTCGCTAGAGGGCCGGGTTCCGCTTATATTTTGGTGTTATGCTATGTTATGGCGTTATGATGTGTTATGGAGATATGTCGGGTTACGGAGATATGAAATCTTCTGGCGTTATGCTGTGTTATGGCGCCAATGACGGGAGGGCGACCATATTCCCTGAGCCCCATGCATGATTTGTGTTTCAAAACTAAATATTTTGATGTTTTGCATATTGTACTTATTTACTGTACTTCTTGTTCCGATTATGATTCGTTCATCGTATTTCATGCTTTTGCATACTCGCATATTTTTGTAATCGACCCCTTTTCTTCTGGGGTCGCGTTTCACGCCTGGGCAGTACGACTCCCATTTCTAAGTGATCCACTAGCCTAGGATACCTATTCTCTATTTTGGAGTGCTCCTTTGTTGAGCCTATATTTTGGTATATACTCTTCCGTTGCATATATATATTTATTCAAAAGGCACGGCGGGGCCCCGTCCCGTCATATGATTCCCCGTTATTCTCTTAGAGGTCCGTAGACATATACGTGGGTTGTGAATATCTCTCGTTCGGTTGTGTTCGTATGGTATATGTTTTGGATGGTCCCATTTGGCCGCGGCGGGCTTTGTCGGCTCGCGTTTGTATATAGTTTGGAGTACATGCTTTATGATAGCCTTGTTGGCTTCTGTGATATATATGCTTGTCCAAGCAATAATTTGGAGACTACGTATGATCCTTGTATATGTGTAAGCATTTGTATGCCGATTCTCGATTACACGAGTGTGTACGAGTGCCCGCCTTCGGCACTAGTCACGCGCCACGGGTCGGGTCGTGACAAAAGTGATATCGAGCGAAAGTTCGTCTCTAATGTCCGTGTCTAGTGGAGAGTCTTGTTTAAGGTGTTGTGCACCACATCTATAAACAGGAGGCTACAGGACATTTAGGATATTATCTTTCCTTCTGATCCTAGATCGCGGGATAGAGCTGTATTCAGGATGATTCCTTCCTAACGAATTGTTGTGTTTTCAGCGATGCCTCCGAGGAAGGCAACAAATGCCCGTGGGGGCTAGTCTACAAAGACGGGGAGACTAGCCGTGCCCGGAGAGTTACCAGTGGCCCGTGGCCGAGCCCGTGCTCGAGGTTGTGCCCCCGACGATGCCGCCCGCTACATCGCCATTGTCGTAGGGACTTGGAGCAGCAGCACTCGCAGGTCCGGGCGGCTCCACCGCCGCCCTCCCCCGAGGTTCGAGTACCCGAGCCTCCGCCCTCGCCCGGGGCGGAGGATGTGGCCATGCGAGATGCGGTCCGCTATTGACCGTATTAGTGGCGGGGCAAGTGTGTCACAGTACCGGACAGGGGTGATTATGCGCATGATTACGACAAACAGGGCCCGTGATTTCCTGACTTGTAATCCTCTAGAGTTCTTCGGGTCAAAGCCCGCGGAGGATCCCCAGGAGTTTATTAGACAGATGCAGCGTACGTTGCAACTTATTAAGGCTTCTGAGACTGAGTCCGTCGAGTTGGCATCATATCTGTTGTATGATGTAGCGGCGATCGTACGAGTCTCGTGAGTCGTTCTGGGGCGCGGATGCTCCTCCAGCAGTATGGGACGAGTTTACAGAGGCCTTTCTTGGCCATTTTCTACCCCCGGAGATGAGGCGGGCCAGAGTTGATAGATTTCTGCGTCTGAGGCAGAGTGGCAGGAGTGTTCGGGAGTACAGTCTAGAGTTTGACTCCTTGGCCAGATATGCACCCACTATTGTAGCTGATATGACTGATCGGATGCATCGATATGTGATAGGGTTGGATCCGTATTTGGTTGATAGCTGTATGGTGATGGCTTCGGCCGAGGAGACGGAGATCGCGCGGGTACGGCGCACGCCCGAGTATGGAGGATCGACACGATTGCAGGCGTCGGCCCGACGGGGATTGTGACGGGGGACGGCCCAAGAGGGGCTAGGTCGGTCGGTTGTCTCCGGAGGGTCAGGGGCGAGCGGCCTCGGCGGCATAGCGACATGCCCTTCCCGGCCCAGCACGAAGTACACCCCCACGCTTTTCGAAGCGAGGAGACCGGGGTGCGGGGTATTCGGGGCGGACGCAGCTCGGGGGCTTTGGGTTCACGGGTGGACGGCGAGAGGTTCCGGTCGCCGAGACCGCCCGGACCTCGGTGTTCTCACCGTGGGAGATATCACCCCGGAGAGTGTTATCGTGCCACGTGTGCTGTATTACTTGTGGCCGTCGTGGCCACCTTATGAGAGATTGTCCGCTCGGGGGGTAGCGCAGGTGGCGCGGCTCACCTCAAGCTGGTTATAAGGTTCATCTTCCTCTTCGGTAGCTATACGCCCTGCGGGGCAGGGTATGCCGACACCAGCAGGCCGCGGTAGAGGTCGTGGCGGATCTTCCAGTTCTAGCGGTCCCTCGAACTGCATATATGCCCTGGCTAGCCGACAAGATCAGGAGGCGTCGCCTAATGTGGTTACAGGTATATTATTGATCTTCACTTGAGATGTATATGCATTGATAGACCCAGGCTCTACTTTATTGTATATTTCTCCCATTGTTGCTAATAGAATTTGGATAAAACCTGAACCGATGAACCATTCGAGGTAGCTACACCGGTAGGAGATTCTGTTATAGCCAAAAAGGTGTTTATAGAGATTGTTCGGTAATTATCAGTGGTCGTTGCACTAAAGCAGATCTGATAGAGCTAGATATGACTGAGTTCGATGTTATTATGGGTATGGATGAGCTAGCTTCTTGTTATGCTAATGTTGATTGTCAAAAGATGGTAGTTCACTTCCGATTTCTAGGGGAACCAGTTATAGAGTGGACAGGTAATACAAAGATCGCCGAGGGGTAAGTTTATTTCATACCTCAAGGCAAGGAAAATGGTTCGAAAGGGCTATATTTATCATCTGGTTCGTGTACATGATCTAAAAGGCGAGGCACCGACTCTTCGGCCGTCAGTGGTTAACGAATTTCCGTATGTATTCCCGCATGAGCTTCCGGGTCTTTCTCCCGAGCGGGAGATAGAGTTCACTATGAGATAAAGTCTTTGCACACTCACTCCTATATCTATTCCTCCGTACGTAATGGCACCCTAATTAAAAGAATTGAAGGAGCAAATTTTCGAGGGATTTGTTAGAGAAGGGCTTCATTAGGTCCCGGACATCACCTTGGGAGCGGCCGTATTGTTCGTGAGAAAGAAAGATGGGTCGTCATGGATGTGTATTGATTATAGGCAAACGAATAAGGTAACCATAAAGAATAAATACCCCTCCCCAGGATTGATGATTTGTTTGACCAGTTGCAGGGAGCTAGGTGTTTCTCGAAGATAGACCTGCGGTCAGGCTATCATCAAGTGCGGGTACGAGAGGCAGATATTCCAAAGACAGCATTCAGGACCCGATATGGGCATTATGAATTCAGAGTGATGTCTTTTGGGATGACTAATGCTCCAGCCGTGTTTATGGATTTGATGAATCGGGTATTCAAGCCGTTCCTGGATATGTTCGTGATTGTATTTATTGATGATATTCTGATTATTCACGATCGAAGAGGAACATGCATCATTTGAGAGCGGTACTTGGGGTGCTCCAACTGAAATTGTATGCTAAGTTCTCTAAATGTGAATTTCGGTTGACTTCGTAGCATTCTTTGGGCATATTATTGGAGCCGATGGCATCCGGTGGATACCTGCAGATTGAGGCCGTAAAGAATTGGCCTAGACCTACGACACCTGCATCGAGGTACGTAGCTTTCTCGGGGACTAATATTACAAAAGATTTGTGGAGAAGTTTGTCTCTCGATCTCGCCGCCTTTAACGAGGCTAACTCGTGCGGAGCTAAGTTCCGGTGGACCGATGCTTGCGAACGAAGCTTCCAGCTTGCCGAAAGAAAAGTTGACTACAGCTCCGCTTCGACTCTTCCCGAGGGACCAGATGGGTATGTTATTTATTGTGATGCTTCCGTGTTGGGTTGGGTTGTGTGTTAACGTAGCACGGCAGTTATAGCCTATGCCTCCCGGCTCGTAAAGCACGAAAGAAATTATCCTACTCACGATCCGGAGCTAGCCGCGGTAATTCATGCTTTGAAGATATGGAGACACTATCTATATGGCGTTCATGTTGATATTTATACGTATCACAAGAGCCTCCAGATATCTTTAAGGAAGGAGCCGAATTTGCGGCAGAGGAGGTGGCTAGAGTTGCTGAAAGACTATGATGTCGATATTTTATATCATCCTGGGAAAGCCAATGTTGTAGAAGATGCACTCAGCCGTAAGTCCATGGGCAGCTTGACAGACGTGCCATCAGAAAAGAAAGAAATGGTTCGTGAGATTCATCAGCTAGCTAGTCTTGGAGTCCGTCTGGCCGATTCTGGAGATATTGGGGTTTCTGTTCGAGGAATTGCTGAATCCTCTATTATGGAAGAGGTAAAGCGATGTCAGTATGAAGACCCTATTCTGGCACAGTACAGAGATACAGCCCGTGAAAAGGAGAAGACCCCGTTCGAGATTACACCTGATGGAGTACTACTACACAAGGGCAGACTATGTGTACCTGAGGTTGCAGGGCTGCGGCGACAGGTTATGGACGAGGCACATTATGCCCGTTATTCTGTTTGGGCGTGATGGGCACTCGACCCTTATTTAGGGCCGAGCGAACCCGCTGACTCTCGTAACATTCATAATCATGCTGGGCCCATAAATCATAACAGAATGCATAAGTAAAGTTTTTCGAAGAACAAAATGCTTTTCATCTTTCTCAAATCAAATAAAATCTGTAACATATGAAACTTATAACACAATGCATAATAATACATCGGCTTACATAGCCACTTACATAACTGACATCTTATACACACGACACTGTCTGCAAAGTCTCTAACATAACTTCAGATACCATAACAAAAGCACTCCGACTCGGCAACACTTCGGGGGAAATGGAGCTCGCCAATCCAGCTGGAACGTCTCCTACTAACATCTTTTACTCATCTGGGTGTACCTGCGTGGCATGAAACGTAGCCCCCGAAGAAAGGGGGTCAGTACGGAATATGTACTGAGCATGTAAAGCGTAGAATACAGAAAACGAGGTCATAACCGAAGCAAGGAGTACAGAAAGTGAGCATAATAACCAGAATACCAAAATGCTTGCATCTAAAATACAAATCGCACATACGAGGTATAGAAGACAAATATAATAATCAGAATGCCAAAATGCTTACTCCTGAAATACAAATCATACGTATCAATGTCATGTATCATATCCGGCCCATAATGGGACTGAGTGACATAAGTAAATGATCATCATATACATACCGTAACACATCATAACATCACAACCTATCATATGAGATGACATTAACCGATGTGGGATTCGCCTAAACCAATGTGGGATTCGCCTAAACCCACGTGGGATTCGCCTAAGGCAGTCTTACACTCACCCCCCCCACTTTGGGACTCAGCGTGCCTGCTGAGGTTTGCCCCACCATTGGGTTTGCCCCACCACCGGCTCTGACACCAACTGATCATACTCCAGAATACATATATATAACATATAACGTGTCCCGCCCTCAGCCGAGGGACTCGGTAAAACGAATCATCATATCATCATGTTATCATATATCATATCATATATCACATGCGGTCCATAATGGGACCCGGCTGATAGAACGTGGTCGCCACTCCATCTTTGGCGCCACAACACATCATACTTCAAAATATTGTATACCTCCGAACACATCATACTCCATATCACATCATACTTCGTATCACATCATACTTCGGAATATAGCATAGTGCGCACGATAACATACCGGCCCGGGACTCGGCGAAAGAGGTAACAATAGAACGCATGAGCAGAATCGTGAGTAACCATATGCATAACAATCATTATTACGTACTCAATAGAATAATCAAAGCGAACTATTATTTCAAAACCAAGACAATAGTCAAATCAAGTTTCCTCCGAATGTCACTCGGGAACATATCAAATAGAGCTTTAGAAATCATAGTTACGTATCAAAATCATATGCGTAAAAATCCTCATTTCAAACTCGACAGATAAATAAGTAATCATACTCGGGGGTCGGAATCATAGCCACATTAAGTTCTTTCAAAGGTCGCCAGAACTATACAAAGGAAAGTCGCGGGACCCACGGACGAGCGTCAACCCAATCCGGCCCGCCTACGAAAGTTAAAGTCATTATACGTTATAGAATCATTTGCGAGCTTATCAAAGCAATCCGGTTCTGTCTATGAAAGTTACAGACATTTTTAAACATAAGATCCTTTCGGAACAAAACCGTTTACACAAAAGATTTCAAATCCAATCATATCAAAGACATACAGACCATAGCTTGACCATATTAAGGATGCCAATATCAAGAAGCAACTAAGAATCATAAACATGCTCGGACTTTAAGAATAGAGTTACCCCCAAGGCTCATAACATATCATATCTTACTTACGTCTAGGACATGCCAAAAGAAAAGAAGGATAAGCTTTACATACCTCGTTTGCTTCCTAAGCTAATCCAAACTCAAGTCTCGGCTTCTCAAAATCTACAACAACGTCAGTAGACACCAAACATTAGCCATAGGCGCCTAGGAATCCAATTTTAAGCTTGCACTTTATTTACAGAAATTTGGGCAGCATTTTCCCTATAATTTCCACAACCCCGAGAATTCAACTCGGCCAAATCTTCAACAACAATACCAACGGCCATATAAACAACATCAATAATTAATTCCAAACGCATTCTAACATTAATAACTCCTTTCTACATAATTCGACAACATTCAATTACATTCAATTCAACTACATAATTTCAAGCTAACATCAATGCTCGCATATTCAAGTACCAATCCGAGACCACTCAAACAAGTTTCAAGAACGCTTCAAACAATCCACACAATAGTCAAACAATCCCAACAATATGCCTTGGAACCCGAAACCTTCCCAACTCCACATGACAACCATAACATATTTCTTTCTTCCAAAACTTGTAAACTACATCAACAATCCACACGTTTACAACATTATTTCCATAAATTCAAGAAACTATATTAGAATCACTTTAGGTTCTAAATCAGCCCGCAATAATTACGACTCCAACTTGAATCATTAAATCCTTATTCTTGCCATAAAATTCACAACAACAAGAAGTAAAATATCAAGTAACATCAATTCATCCTTACTACACAAATGGTCCATACACACGGCCACAATCTCCACACCATAATTTCATGAATTCTATTCATTTCCACGCTCCACAACATCCACAAGCCATGCATAACATATGAAAATAAGGATTAAGTCTTACCTCTTCCAATCAACTACTCCACGGCTAGAAGTGTTCATGGAAACCACGAACGATTTTCTTATTCCCACAACTACTCCACGTTAACGAGGGCCTTCCGATTAGTAGGGAAGCTAGGAGAAAATAATTTTCTTGATCAAACTTAGGGACCATCTTCGGCCAGCCCTCTTGGCCGAAGCTCCTTCTTTTTTTTTCTCCATTTCTCCCTAAGTTTCTAGAGTTAGAAAAAGATGAATAAGTCTTGCTTGGTCATGACTTATACATATATATATATACATGCCCCCTACAAATATGAGATGAACACATGGCCCCCTTTATGGGTTAAAATAATTGGCCAAAATATGGGTGGGACCCACTCATACCCCACGGCCACATGGCCATTTGGCCATTTCATGAAATATTTTATTTCCACTTCTAGCTCCTAATTTTTTCTTATTCCAAATTTACCCTTAACACTCCATACCAACAAAAAGATGAATATGCAACTTATGCACTTTAACACAATTGAAAAAAAAAACTATAACCTTGTCCTTAACTTTCCGCAATTAGCTCGGAATATCCCAATGTGCAAAGGCGGGATATAACAACGGTATGAAGACCTATTCGGCACGCATGCAGATACGCCGTGAAAAGGAGAAGACCCCGTTCGAGATTACGCCTGCCGGAGTACTACTACACAGGGGCAAACTATGTGTACCTGAGGTTGCAGGGCTGCGGCGACAGGTTATGGACGAGGCACATTATGCCCGTTATTCTGTTCATCCAGGGTCGACGAAGATGTATCACGACCTCAGATGCTTGTACTGGTGGGATGGTATGAAGAGGGACATAGCGAAGTTCGTTGCTCGGTGCCCAAATTGCTAGCAGGTTAAGATCAAGCATCGGAAGCCGTGGATTGTTGCAGAGATGGAGATTCCGACTTGGAAGTGGGAAATAATTAATATGGACTTCATTACAAAAGCTTACCTTCCACCCCACGGAAGTATGACTCCATATGGGTTATCGTTGATAAGCCGACAAAATCAGCCCATTTCCTTCCGGTCGACTACTTATTCAAATTCGAGGACTATGCCGGTTATATATTAAGGAGATAGTAAGACTTCACGGAGTTCTCATATCTATTATCACCGACAGAGGTGCCCGCCATAGCCTAATTTGGAGATCATTTCGGGAAGGATTGGGAACCTGTGTGAGTCTTAGCACAAGATTCCATCCTCGGACCGACGGACGCCGAGCGTACTATTCGTACGCTAGAAAGATATGTTGCGGGCCTGTGTTATTGATTTCAGAGGTAGCTGGGATGATCACCTGCCACTTGTTGAGTTTGCTTATAATAATAGCCACCATTCTAGCATTCAGATGGCCCCGTATGAGGCTCTGTACAGCAAGAAGTGCAGGTCACCGATTGGCTGGTTTGATATTGGAGAGACTAAATTAATTGGCCCAGATATGATCCAGCAAGCAGTTGATAAAGTGAAAATCATTCGGGAAAGGCTATTAGCAGCTCAGAGTCGACAGAAATCATATGTAGATAATTGACGTCGATATTTAGAGTTCCAGGTTGGTGATTGGGTACTCCTGAAAGTGTCACCCATGAAAGGTGTCATGAGATTCGGCAAGAAGGGGAAGCTCAGTCCGAGATATATTGGGCCTTATCAGATTATCCGTAAAATAGACAAGGTTGCCTATGAATTAGATCTACCAGCTGATTTGGGAGCAAAAGGCATCCGGTATTCCATGTGTCTATGCTTCGCAAATGCATTGGTGACCCTTCCGAATATTTCCCATAGATGATATCCAGGTCACAGAGGAGCTATCCTACGAAGAACAACCTATAGCCATATTGGATCGTCAGGTGAGAAGGTTGCGTAATAAAGATGTGGCTTCCGTTAAGGTGTTATGGCGAAACAATAACAGGGAGGAGATGACCTGAGAAGCTGAAGAGGAGATGAAGAAGAAGTATCCCCACTTATTTTCGATGCCTACAGGTTATCTAAACTCCTTAATTGGTTATGTTGACGGATGAATGAATTGTGTGTGATAGCTGTAAAAGAAACTCCCCCGAAAATGCTTATAGGACCCCGTAGGACGATTTTAACATTCGAGGATGAATTTTCTAAAGAGGGGAAGGATGTTATATCCCGTATTTTGTACATCGGGACAATCCGAGTTAACCACGATAAGTTAGGGACAAGACTATTCCGGGATACGAAGTCGAGACTTTTAACCACGATCTTGTTTTAAGACATAAGTTGCTTATGATTTTGTGGCATGGAATATTAAGGAAATTTGGGGTTAAAAGTTAATTTTGGAAAGTAATTATTTCATGAAAAAAGAAAAGAAAAAAAGGGGGCCAAGTGGCCGGCCATGATGGTGTGGGCCATGGGCCACTTGGATGCTTGATATATTACACAAAAGATGACTAAGTAGTCATATTTTTCATCTTCAACACTTAAGAAAATTCAAGAAACTTGGAGAACAAAAACAAAGGCCATTCGGCCATAGCTACAAGAATTTGAGGTTCAAAAATCTTGTACCAAAAAAATATTTCTTCTAGCAAATCAACCAATTGGAAGGTCCTCTTTAACGTGGAGTAGTTGTTGGAACAAACAAAACATTCATTCTTGCAAGAACAAACCCTAGCCAAGTTGTGAAGTTAAGAGGAAAAGGTAAGGATTAATCTTTTTTTTTCATATGTTATGGATGATTTGTGTATGTTGTAGTATGTAGAAATGGATAAAATTCATGAAATATTGCATGTTGAAGTTGAGCCGTGAATATGGGATATTGTGTATGGCTTGTAGCCGTGTATATGTGATGTTGTGTAGGAGTGATGAATTAATTCTATTTATCATGTTTGGTTGTTGTAGTGTGTTGAAATGGATGGAAATCATGAAACTTGTGTGTGGTGGTGGTGGCCGAATATGGGTCATCTTGTATGCCAAGGAATGAATTAATTTTGTTTAGTGTTTTGGTTGTTGTTGTTATGGATTCCATGTTGATAATGAGAGTTTAATGATCCAAGTTGAAGTTGTAATTGTTATGGGCTGATTTGGGAGTTAACGTGGTTGTAGTGTAGCTTTTATATTTATGAGAATGACATTGTTAAAGTGTGGATTGTTGGTGTAATTCATGAATTTGGGAGAGAGGAATGTGTTGTTGTGTTGTTCTCGGGTTTGGGGTGGTTTTCGGGTGAATTGGAGTGTTGGTTGGGTTGTCTTGAATATTGTGTGGGTTGTTTAAAGTGTTCTTGAATATTGTTTGAATGGTTTCGGATTAGTAATTGAACGTGTGAGCATTGTGTTAGTTTGATTATATGTGGTTAATTGAATATAATGGAATGTTGTTGAATTATGTAGAAAAGAGTTACTAACGTTAGAATGCGTTTTGAATTGATTATTGATGTTGTAAACGTGGTTGTTGGTATTTTTGTTGATGATTTGGCCGAGTTGAATTCTCGGGGTGTTGAATTTATAGGGGAAATGCTTTTAAATTTCTGTAGAATTAAGTGCTAGTTTGGAATTGAATTCCTAAACGCCTATAGCTAATGTTTGGTATCGATGATGTTGTTGTAGATCTTGGGGAGTCCGAGACTTAGGTTTGGATTAGCTTTGAGAGCGGACGAGGTATGTAAAGCCTAACCTTTCTTTCTTTTGGCATGTCTTAGTTATAAATAGGCTATGACACGAGCCTCGAGGAAACCCCACTCTTATGATCCGAGCATGTCTACGATTCTTATTCACCTCTTAACGTCGGCATTCTTAATGTAGTAATATTATGGTCCCTATGTCTTTGGTAAGATTGGATTTCAAATATTGCATAAGGATTTTGTCTTTAAAGGATTCTACGTCTAATAAGGGCCGTAACTTTCGTTGACAGAACCGGATCGCCTCGATATGCTCGTAGGAGGTTCTGTAGCGTATAATGACTATAATTTCCATAGGCGTGGCTCGGATTGGGTTGATGCTCGTCCGTGGGTCCCGCGACTTCCCTTTGTATAGCTCCAACGACTTTGTGACAGAACTTAATATAAATATCACCCCGACCCCCGAGTGTTGATTACTTACTTATTTACTAAGTTTGTAATGATGATTTTATGCATATGGTTACTCACGACTCTGCTCGTGCATCCTGTTGTATCTTTCGCTGAGTCCCGGGCCGGTTATGTCGTCATGCGCACTATGTTATATTCCGGTGTTATGGTTCATCGAGCTCCTCGCTAGAGGGCCGGGTTCCGTTTATATTTTGGTGTTATGCTGTGTTATGGCGTTATGATGTGTTATGGAGATATGTCGGGTTACGGAGATATGAAATCTTTTGGCGTTATGCTGTGTTATTGCGCCAATGACGGGAGGGCGACCATATTCTCTGAGCCCCATGCATGATTTGTGTTTCAAAACTAAATATTTTGATGTTTTGCATATTGTACTTATTTACTGTACTTCTTGTTCCGATTATGATTCCTGTTCACTGTATTTCATGCTTTGCATACTCAGTACATATTCCGTACTGACCCCCTTTCTTCGGGGGCTGCGTTTCATGCCCGCAGGTACAAACGCCCATTTCGGTGATCCGCCAGCCTAGGACACCTATTCTGCTATTTGGAGTGCTCCCTTTGTTCTGGAGCCTATAATTTGGTATATACTCTTCCATTGCATATGTATATATTTATTCAGGGGTACGGCGGGTCCCTGTCCCGTCATATGATTCTGTTGTTATGTTTAGAGGTCTGTAGACATATATGTGGGTTGTGAATATCTCTGTTCGGTTGTGTTCATATGGTATATGTTTTGGACGGTCCCATTCGCCGCGGCAGCCTTGTCGGCTCGCGTTTGTATATAGTTTGGGACACTATGCTTTATGATAGCCTTGTTGGCTTCTGTAATATATATGCTTGTCCATGCGACAATTTGGAGACTACGTATGATCTTTGTTTATGTATAAGCATTTGTATGCCGATTCTGATTAATGAGTGTGTACGAGTGCCCAGCTCGGGCACTAGTCACGGCCTACGGGGTTGGGTCGTGACAGGACAGGGCCCCGTCATACCCATATGCATACACATCTCAAAAGGGGCATACCAAAACTGACTGTTGCTACGGATCGAATGGAGCGTACTGACCACTGCTAGATCTAGAGGTCCGACTGAGCTGGACCACCTGTCTATCTCCTTGTTCCTACGAGCACGAACGCTGCCCCCGAGCAATGGGGAGTCAGTACGGATAATGTACCGAGTATTTAAGGCATAAGAACAACATATATACATAAGAATCTTGGATAAGATCTGAACTCATAAACTGAAATGACTGACTGCATGTACTTGTATGAACTAGTATCTACCTAAATACGCATAAATACGTATTCTTAATGAATGCCTCTGTGGGCACATAATATGCATGCTCATACCTATGAATGATGGTCGTGCATCTATATGTGTGCGTATATAACGCCAAATGTATGTGCGTATATAACGCCTGTAAGCCTCTATGGCATCTCGTCATATCATATTGGCTTCTCTGTGGCCATAATCAATATCATCATCATAGTAGTAATCCATATATAACGCATATATATCTCCCATGAATAGAAGGATTACTCATAAATGGGGTACATGAACAAAGAAAGACTGAAGTACTTCTAATGCTTCTAAGAGTAGAGTAATATTAAAGCTCACTTACTCGCTTGTTGGATCATATCATAGGGTCATGCCAAAAGAAGAAAATAATGACCTTAACATACCTGGAAGTATACTCAATCGTCCAACTTCTACCTCTCGAATTTGCAAGTCTACAATTAAGAGAACATAGGGCTTAATTAGGCTATTTACTTCACTTACTAACCATCCTCAAATTCGTATAAAGCTGTCACACCCTAATTTCTGTTAGGGCGTGATGGGCACCCGACCCTTATTTAGGGCCGAGCGAACCTGCTGACTCTCGTAATACTCGTAAACATGCTGGGCCCCCAAATCATGACATAAATGTATAATGAAAGCTTTTCGAAGAACAATATGCTTTTCATCTTTATCAAATCAAATAAAATCTGTAACATACGAAACTTGTAACACAATGCATAATAATACATCGGCTTACATAGCCGCTTACAAAACTGACATCTTATACACACGACACTGTCTGCAAAGTCTCTAACATAACTCCAGGTACCATAGCAAAAGCACTCTGACTCGGCAACACTCCGGGAGGAAATGGAGCTCGCCAATCCAGCTGGAACATCCTCTACTAACATCTTCTACTCATCTGGGTGTACCTGCGTGGCATGAAACGCAGCCCCCGAAGAAAGGGGGTCAGTACGGAATATGTACTGAGTATGTAAAGCATGGAATACAGTGAGCGGGATCATACTGAAGTAAAGAATATGGAAAATCATAAGACTTGCCTTTGAAAACATATATCATGCATGTCAATATCATATAATCATAGTATAAACATATAGCGTGTCCCGGCCCTCTAGTGAGGGACTCGGTAAGTAAAATCATCATATGCATGAACATATAACGTGCCCCGGCTCTCTAGAGAGGGACGCGGTAAGTAAAATCATCATCTCATGTACATATAACGTGCCCCGGCCCTCTAGTGAGGGACGCGGTGAATGAAGTCATCATATGCCATCCTGGCCGCCTCCCCCATCTCATCATGTCATCATATCATATATATATATATATATATATATATAACGTGCCCCGGCCCTCTAGTGAGGGACCGGTGAACAATGCAAAGGAATTGCACGAATACATGCCCGGCCCGGACGCGGGAAGGACATATTGAGGCCGGCACGAGCGAGTAGTGAGAAACCATATGCACACAAATCATCATTACGGACTCAATGAAATAGTCTAAACGGGCGTCATTTGAAAATCGGGACAATAGTTATATCAAATGCCTTTCGGACACTACTCGGAAACATATCAAACATCATAAGCATACTAAGGAACCGTAGGGATCATAGTCATACGTCAAACCAATCGAGCCCGCCTATGAAAGTTACGGGCCTTATACATTATAGGATCATTTATGAGCATATTAAAGCCATCCGGTTCTGTCTATGAAAGTTACGGACATTTTTAGACATAGGATCTTTTAAGAACAAAAAAAATTCTTTGTGCGACATTGGAATTCAATCATGCATAAGACTTAAGGACCATAGTCCGAACATATGTAGAATGTCAACATTAAGAAACAAATAAGAATCATAAACATGCTCGGGACCTAAGAGTGGAGTTACCCCAAGGCACAAATCATGTCATACCTTAATTCCGTCTAAGACATGCCAAAAGAAGGAAAGAGTAAGCTTTACATACCTCGTTCGCTTCCTAAGTTAATCCAAACTTAAGTCTCGGCTTCTCAGAATCTACAACAACGTCATTAAGCATCAACCATTAGTCATAAGCACCGAAGGATTCAATTCCAAGTCATCATTTTATCTACAGAAATTCGGGCAGCATGTCCCCTATAAATTCAACAACCCCGAGAATTCAACTCGGCCAAATCTTCGACAACAATACCAACAACCATATAAACGACATCAATAATTTATTTCAAACGCATTCTAACATTAATAACTCCTTTCTACATAATTCGACGACATTCATTTATATTCAATTCAACTACATATATTCAAACCAACATCGACGATCACGTTCGAGTACTAATCCGAAACCATTCAACTAAGATTCAAGAACATTTCAAACAATCCTCAAAATATTCAATTCATCCAACCAATGCACCATGGAACCCGAAACCTTCCCAACTCAACATGAACAACTTTAATATATTTCTTTCTTCCAAAACTCATAAACTACATCAACAATCCACACATTGACAACATTATTATCATAAATACAAGAAATTATATTTAATTCACATTAGCTTCCAAAACAGCCCACACACGATTTTATCTTCAACTTAATTCATTAAACCTTTATTTACATCATAGAATCCACAACACAACAACCAAAAATACTAAATAAAATTTAGTTCATTCCTTGTCACAAAACAGCCCATACTCACGCTCAACATCAACATACAAAGTTTCATGAATTTCATCCATTTCTACACACTATTCCCTCCGTTCTAATCCGTTAAAACTCGAATAAACTTGTTAACAATGAAAAGGAACCTTAATCTTACCTTAAGTATGCAGCCACCACGTCCACCCTCTTCTTCTTGGTTGATTTTTAGCTCAAATTGAAGGCAACGCGACGTACGACACTTTTCTCTTCATGGGCTTCGGAATTCGGGGCGCGGATTTTGGTCAAAATTAATTTTTCTCTCTAGGCTCTCCTCTCCCTTTTTCTCCAGAATTTTCTGGGTGTTTTGGTATGAAAAATAAGGATAAAAGGCTGATATTTCATTTAAAAAGGTGTGGGTAATGGGCCTGACCTGGTTGGGCTCGGGTTGGGCCTGGCCCACTGACCTTTCTGCCTTAAAACGTCCATATCTTCTTATCCCAATGTTGCCTGTGAACCCACGACCTATGGTTGGAAATCTATTTCAATTATCTACAACTTTCATTCTAGGAGTTTTCCCGAATTCCAAAATCATAATACCGTTTTGGCCCCTCGAAGTCAGATCACCCGAAGACGTTTTCTTAAATCGCCCTTTTGGAGGGCTTACACTCATTTTTAGCTTATGGGTCCTTCTTAGGGCTTGCTCAACTTCACATGTACTACCCATATATCTCTTCATATGTCCTTTATAAAATTCCGACATGTGGGTCCCACCTTAACACACGGCCACTTTGGCCTTTTCATGAAATTTTTATTTCAACTTCTAGCCCCTAATTTCCCTTAATATTCCATACCAATAAAATTCATAAGCAACTTGTGCATTAAAATAAAATCGGAGGTCAAAAGTCTCAACCTCGGATCCCGAACTAGTTTTGTCCTTAACTTATCATGGTTAGCTCGGATTATCCCAACGTACAAAATACGGGATATAACAAAAGCTCAACGAACTATAGTCAATAATTTCCTTTGTAAGCGTACAACTCTCCAACTTCTCATTCGATCCCACATCAACTACAATACTCGCATCAACAATGACAACACACACACAAACATATATATATCCAATCATCTCTTAAAATAACCCTATATCACTACATTATCCTTCATCAACTTAACACTTCCACAATTACCTTCTTTTCACTTAACATCACTAAAACTCTTGATAACCAACTTAAATATAAGGGTAGAAATCATTCACATACCTTAGGGGAGGGGGGGGGGGTCAAGGACCCCAAGAATCATTTCAACTTCAACTTCCTAAACTTCACAACTTTGAAGAAACCCTAGAAGCAGCCTTCTTCTTCACAAAATGTTAGGTTCATGGGGTCCGGGTCTTGTCAAATCTTCACTAATAGGATGGAAAATATTGAGGGAGAACATATTAGGATTTTTCTGATTTGAAAAGGTGTAAAATATGAAATAAGGTCGTGAACCAACTTTATACTTGGAAGCCAAAAAGGCTATAGCGGTTCGGTTCGACGAGCGGGTCGATGGCCCGTCGCCATGTCGACAGTCCGTCGACTTGCTCCGTCGACCTGCGGCTACAGATGCAAGGCTGCGGGACCCTGTCGACGTCATACATAGACGGTCCGTCGAACATGTCGACGACCCGTCGACGATGACTGGTGTCCTGCAGATTTTTCTGATTCAGTTCAGATCGCGTCGATTCGATTCGTTTAACTTCTAACCCTATAAATTGCCAGGAATATTTGCTGGTACCCTCGTACATGGGGTAAGACATCTTCTACCTCCAAACTCGAGCTCGGTTCTCTATTAAAAGGGCATACCGGAATAGGAAACCATAGATTCTACTACTATGAACACGAGAGGTGTAACATTGAGTTTCTTTTGCAGGACTAAGATTAGAATGAGAGGCTCCAGTAGATAGTGGAGAAAGCATTGGATTGACTTGAGCATTGGTCATTTGAAGGTTTGTTTGTTTTGTTTTGTTTTTTATTTTTTTTTTATTTTTTTATTTTAAAGGAGTGCTTACGGAAAAACAATTTGAGCATTAACAAGGATAGCTCTTTGAGCATCGGCAGTTCCGTTACAATAAGGACATATTGCAGGCACATGATTTGTTATTCAATCTCAATATTGTAATTTTAGATTAATTTACCATGTAGTTCAGAATTTTCAATGTTGCTTATGGTGAAGTTTAACTTTGTCTAAGTTTTTCTTATTGAAAGAAAATGAGTCAAGACCAACGACCATCGCATTTAAGGTCTTCGAGAGGACTCATAAGAAGAATTTAGACACGTAAAGTGCAAAACTTTACACGAAAAAAACATTAATTCTATGAGAAATCATATTTTCTAAGTTTTTATGATTTAGATATTTGTCACGGGCAATAAAAAAGCTCTTCAAAATGACTAGATATTCATAGTTTTTGATAGCTTAATTGTTGCAACTTAGGTGGTTCTTCAAGCTCTAGTTTTCGACTGCGCCATAAAAATTCAATCATGGCATTAATCATTTACGACAAAGGCACCATAAAATTTGTCTTAAATTAAATCACTCATGCATGATACATTTTTAAACTTTTATCAATAAACCACAAAAATGTAAGTACGAGTAAAGAAGGTCCCTTACCTTACTAATCCAAATGATGGATATGATAGACCCTTACCTAAGTAAAATAAAAATAAGAAGCGGAGTACAAATTTAGGAAAGGTAAAATGTAGACTTGGGAAAAATCGAAAAGGTAAAATATAGACTTGGAATCGATTCACAGTTCCTCTAGCAAAATAATGGATCATCCTTCCATACACCATACCTATCATGAGGCCAACATGGTAGCACATAACCTAGCTAGCTATGGGAGTACCTGGGCATCACATGGATTAACTACCGATAAAGATATATTTTTGGAACAAACCTCCTATATTTTTCTTTATTGTTCCACAAGACATACTAGGGATTGAATCGACTAAATTAATCCTTGTTTGTAATAGTTCTTTTGTTATTATTTAAAGTCCTTTCCTTCGGTAAAAAAAAAATGCAGGGCCACGTACCAACGGCTACCCAATATGATGTTTGAAGTCCAAACCAGAAAGAAGATGGAGATTTACATCGATGGCATGCTGGTGAAGTCACTTCTAGGAGAGGACCATACGAAAGAAACCTTCATAATTCTCAATCAATACACATGAAGCTGAAACTTGAGAAATATGTGTTTAGGTTTTCTTCGGGCAAATTCCTCGGTTCTTGGTTTCCAAGAGAGAGATCAAGCTTAACCTCGACCAAAATGAAGCAATCGAAGCAATCCCAAACATGCTTTCATGCACTAAGGATTTTTAAAAGTTTTTTGGTCGGATAGAAAATCTCAGCAGGTTCATCTTCCAATCCTCGAAAAGGTGTCACAAGTTCTTCTCGGGGTTTAAAGAGCATAAGAACTTTAATTGGACCCTAAAGTGCCAATAGGCCCTGCAGGACTTGAATAAAGTATTTGTAATGAGTACGCTTGGTCATTATAGTATTTTTAGATCTTTTTAACTCGAAGGGACTGTTGACACGCTTCTCGAGGTGTTTAGATTTTATTCGAGCGACTTTTTGTGAAATTTGAGCTTTAAGCCAAAACGAGTTGGCTCAAAGTTGACTTTTCGATAAACGGAAATTTTTAAAAAATTCGTCGATTCCAAGAGGTCCGGATGGTCATTAGAAGTTGTGTGCATATCTGTTTCGGTTCACAATACACTCGGGTGCATTTTGAGACTTGGGTTGGGAAGTTAGAATTGAGGTATCGGGGGTAGACTCAATCAACGAGACCTCTGTTGGGAATTTTGAGGCCGCGAGTGCAACCATAGCGTGAAAGTACATTTGAAGGCCTATCGTCACGGCAGTCAGAGTGACCGTCGGGGCGGGACCGCTGCAGTGGCCCCGCTACCCCCAAAATGGTATCAGGCCTATTATTTCGTTAATTGTGTATTAAAAGCCCTTAGTCTATCATTTATTACTATTCCAAAATCTGAGCTTTTGGGAGCAAATCTAGGATATCCTTGGAGAAGATTCTTGGTGGTAAGTTCTTCTAATCCCTTTACTATTCCATTATCCCTAATCATCTTAGAATCTCTTTATCTTGATGGTTCATTAAGTGATTGAAGATTAAAAGTGGGTTTAATGAGTTATTTTTCTAGGCTTCTAAATCATGATTTGTTGGTTGGGTTAGCTTCTTTAAGCATTGAATTGATGATTAGAATCCTTTATTTCATAACTTCTTCCTAATTCGAGTCTAATTTATGGAATTGGAAGTTAAGGTATACCCAAATTTGGGGGTTTTGCCTAGAATCTAAAATTGAGTGAATTGTTGATTATTCTAGCTTGCTATTGATGGGAATTGATCACCTAGAGGTTTAATTTCATCTTGGGACATTTAGATTCCTAATTCCACCCTTCTAGTTCATGAACCCTATTCCATAGGTTGGGGATTTGTGTCTTGAATAAAGTTAGTGTTTGTTTGATGTTCTTCTTGATTCTAATTTTATGATTCGAATATGCTTAGACTTTCTTGATCTCGAGGGTCAAAGGAAAGGAAATGCTAAGGTGTGATTGTTGGTAATATTGTTATTCGGCCTTCCAGGTAGGTTACGGTTTACCCTATGGTGAGACGTCGTTTAGCGAAGCATATATTTAGACAATATTATCGGAGAAAGCATGTAAACCTTCGGGTATGAAGTTGGGTGGGACATTGTCTTAGGTTGGGCCCTGTTGTGTGATTGGGGTTAGCCACCCTATTGTGTTGTGATTTATCTTGTTCCATTGTTGTTAGCTTGATGCCATGTGGAGAGGTTAGATATTGGAGAGTATTGATGTCTCTTGATCTTGGTATTGTAGTATCTTACTTGTTGACGTTTGATAAGGATTTTATATTATGGCTTTCCCATTTTCATGATATTATTGGTGTGCCCATGCGTGGTACTTGTGATACTTGATTTGATTATTGACATTGAACTCATACATTGCACGCATCCTCATCCTAGTATACCGATACATTAATGATACTTGTGCGATGAGTACGAGTGTATAATGTTTCATGGGCAATGTAAGTAAATGGATGGGAATGAATAGAATAAAAGTCGAGAATGTGAAAAATTGGAAGTTGGCAAAAAGCTGCCCAGTGGTCGTAAACCACAAAATACGGACCGTAAAGTGCAATACGGTCCGTAACCGGGGCCGTAAACGTGAACGCCATGCAAAATCTTCAACTTTTTGCCCAGCCGAGAAATGGTTAAATACGACCTGGTGGACGGACCGCAAAGTGATTTACGGCCCGTAAACCATGGTCGTAAATCACCATGCATGTTGCCAAGGTTTCTGCTTCAGCTTAAGCTTTAAGACGACCATGAGGGACGGTCCGTAAAGTGGAATACGGACCGTAAACCTCCATGGACGACCACCGTTCACCCAAATGATTTTTCAAGTCATTAAATATAAGGACCAAGACTTGTTTTATTTCATTTCATCATTTCACTACTTCTCTCTAGAACCTCTCTCTACATTTATTACACAAGTTTTCAAGGATATTGGAGGATCAACAACACTAAATAAGTGGATCAAGAGTAAAGGAAATCATCAAAGATCATCCAAGTCAAGAAATCCAAATGGAGAAAAACTAGGGTTTTGCTCAAAGAGGAGTATTAGCAACCAAGGCTTATTCCTAAAGCATCTAAGGTAAGATTCATGATATTTATATGTTGTTTAAGGTATTTGGGAGTTGAAATACTTGGTCATTATAAGAGAATAGCGAAAAGGGTTATGAATGATGAATAGTGACGTTTTTGAGACATAGTTGGAATCGAATCATGAATGTTGTTGGGTTGTGATATAAATGTGTTATAAATGGTATTAAGAACATGAACTAGACACTTTAGACGAATGGACGAAGTTGGGCATTATGACCATGATTATGGGTAAATTAGAAGCAAATTGAGAAACCTAGATAAAAGGCATAATGTGAATGACTAATGGCCATTGTTATGATATTAATGAAGGTTTAAGCGCTATCATTGGAAGGAGTCGTGCAAGCATAGAATAGTGCGACAAAAAGGTATGTGAGGCTAACCCTTCTTTCACAAGGCATGGTTCTTGGCCAAATTCCTAATACCTTCGTATGAGTATGTTGTCTTTTCATAGTTTATGCTCCGAGCTTATAAGCCCACAATCCTTGATATGTACTACTACTCGACCAAAGTTCCTCATATGACGGGAAAGTCTATAATGTAGATGTAACTATAGTGATGATGATAGTATAATGACGAGGATAAAATGATGTTAAAGACGCTTACGAGCTATTATATGTATGTGTGCCTATGAAGGGCTATAATAAGCCCCGAGCTTGTGATGCGGGTAAGAGTATATGTATATGAATATTTATATAAAGTATGTATACGTTTACGAAACGCGCGCACACCTCTGCCCCAGATGGTACGGATACCCCTGGAGCCTTGGTAGGGCCAGGTATGAGTAACCTTGAGCCTTGGTTGGCCAAGTATGTATGAAACACCGAACCTTCGTGGTCGGGCACGCTATATAAAAGCTATATATATATGATATCTATATGAGTAAGAATAAGCTATATGTATAACATCTACATGAGTACGAATAAGCTAAGTATATGATATGGATGAGTACGACTATGCTAAGTATATGACATCAATTAGAGTACGATTATGTTAAGGCTATGTAAGTGCCAAGTAAGGGCTATGTAAATGCGATGTATATGATATGATTATGTATGTAATATGAATGCGAATGTGCAAAACTTTGTAAAGGAATGTAGATGAGTGCATGTATGTGAGAACGAACACAAAAGGGGTACGGTTACTATTATGGGATACGAAAAACGAGGTATGTAAGTAGGTGATATAATGATGACATTATTGTCTCCCCTCATGTGCTACTTCGTATGTTGTCTATTATGCTTCTATATTGATGTTGATCATGCTTTACATACTCAGTACATTCTTCGTACTGACGTCCTTTTGTTTGTGGACGTTGCGTCATGCCCGCAGGTGCACAGGGAGACAGGCTTGACCCATAGTCGCTTTCGGCGATTCGGAGGTCGCACAACGAGCTCCATTCCTTCGGGAGCTGTAGCTTTTGGTACTTATTCTTTTGTGTGCATAATTATGGGCATAGCGGGGTCCTGTCCCGCTCATATGATATGTCATACTCTTAGAGACTCGTAGTCACGTGTATAGGGATAGATATGTCTGGCCTTGTCGGCCTATATTTTTGTATATCATTTTGCTGGCCTCGTTGGCCCATGTACGTTGTTGTGGCATAGACGCCCGTGATATGATATATGATGATTGTTGTCCAATGGGACTATTACGGTGTATAATTAGAATGCATGAAACGATTATGGCTCACCTAGATATTATGTGATTATATGATAAGGGGTACCCGGGTGGGGTAGCACCGGGTGCTCGTCGCGGCCCCTAGTCGGGTCGTGACAAAAGTGGTATCAGAGCAGTTCAGTCCTAGGGTGTGTCTACGAGCCGTGTCTAGTAGAGTCTTGGTTATGGGTGTGTTGCGCGCCACACTTATAAACAGGAAGTTGCAGACATTTTAGGAATGAATGACCTTCCTTCTTTATAAGAATCGTGCGATAGAGCTATGATGTAAGAAATTCTCGTTCCTAAATCGTGTGTTACGTATTTCAGAAATGCCTATAAAGAGAAAGGCTACAATGGCCCAGAAAGGCAAGACAGCGGCAGAAAAGCGGGCCGAAAGAGCACCGCAAACAGTGGTAGAGGAAAGCGAGCCCCAGGATGCGGCTCAATCTCAGCCCTCTCACGTACCTATTTCAGATGAGGGTGAGGGAGCCTCAGCCCGAGCTCCCGCTCCTCCACCAGATGCTTCGGGCCAAGATGTGAGAGAGGCCATTAATCTGTTGACCCAGTTGGTTGCGGCCCAGACTCAGAGGCAAAGTTCAGGGCATGGTGATAGGGCTATCAGTGCAAGGGCCCGTGATTTCATTGCTTTAAACCCTCCGGAATTCTCTGGGTCAAAGCCGGAGGAGGACCCTCAGGACTTCATTGATGGTATGTTGAGGACGCTCCGATTGATGCATGCTTCAGACACCGAGTCGGTGGAGCTAGCGTCATATAGGTTGAGAGGTGTCTCGATCCGGTGGTATACGGTTTGGATGGCTTCACGGGGAGCCAATGCCCCGCCACCGCTTGGCAAGAGTTTGTTGATGCTTTCCTCCGTCATTATATGCCTCCAAGTTCGGCGAGCTAGAGCCGATAAGTTCTTAAATTTGAAGCAAGGAAGCATGAGTGCTACAGAGTATAGTCTCCGCTTCAATTCCTTGGCTAGGTATGCTTCGGCCATGGTAGCGGATATGGGCGATCGGGTGCACCGGTTTGTGAAAGGCCTAGGGCCACATCTGATGGATAAATGCTTGACTGCGTCCCTACAGGATGGCATGGATATTGCACGCATTCAGGCACATGCTCAGGAATTAGAGGAGCACCTACAGCAGCGGAGAAATGAGCATGGGCAGGATAGGGGTCGTAGCAAAAGAGCTAGATCGTCGGGTTCGACGGGTGAGTTCAGAGGTGGACACAGGCAGCAGTTCCCCAGACATTCGGGCTATTCCATGACCAGTACACCTCCACGATCTTCGGGCCAGAGATTTGATAGATCTGCTCGTTCAGGGCCGAGTCCGAGTTATTCAGGACCCCAAATCAGAGATGATTCAGGCCAGTCAAGGCCACCGGTACCACGATGTTCCCAGTGTGGGAAGATGCATTGGGGTCGATGCCGATTAGGTTCTGATGTTTGCTATTCATGTGGTCGGCCAGGCCATATTATGCGTGAGTGCCCCTCAGTTCATGGTAGAGGTAGTACCCAGCCGTCAGGGTCAGCAGCCGGATCTTCAGCATCTGTACGCCCTACGGGGCCAGGTTCACATGTGCCAGCTGGCCATGGTAGAGGCAGAGGCAGAGCTTCCACTTCTAGCGGTCCTCAGCACCGTATTTATGCTTTGGCTGGACGCCAAGATCTTGAGTCTTCTCCTGACGTTGTTACAGGTATATTATCGGTATTCTCTCATGATGTATATGCTTTGATTGATCCGGGCTCCACATTGTCTTATGTTACTCCATATATTGCGGGTCGATTTATAGTTGAGCCGGAATCGATCAAACCTTTTGAGGTGTCTACACCCGTTGGTGAATCGGTAATAGCTAGCCGAGTATATAGAGAATGTATGGTTGTGATATGCGACCGTCGTACTATAGCCGACTTGCATGAACTAGAGATGGTAGATTTTGATGTCATTATGGGCATGGATTGGTTGGCTTCTTGTTATGCCAACGTTGATTGTAGGATGAAAATGGTTCGTTTCCAATTTTCGGGAGAACCAGTTTTGGAGTGGGAAGGAAATACGGCATCACCAAAAGGCAGGTTTATTTCCTATCTAAAGGCAAGGAAGATGATCACGAAAGGGTGCATTTATCATTTAGTGAGAGTTCGAGATGTAGAGGCTGAATTGCCGGCTCTCCGGTCAGTTCCAGTGGTGAATGAATTTCCGGAAGAGCTCCCAGGCCTTCCTCCCGAGCGGGAGATCGATTTTGCAATTGATGTGTTGCCAGACACTAAGCCCATATCTATTCCTCCCTATAGAATGGCACCCGCGGAATTGAAAGAGTTAAAGGAGCAATTAAAAGACTTGCTCGAAAAAGGCTTTATCGAGCCTAGTTCATCCCCGTGGGGGCACCCGCATTGTTTGTCCGAAAGAAAGATGGCTCACCGAGAATGTGTATTGATTATCGGCAATTGAATAAAGTGACAATTAAGAACAAGTATCCTCTTCCGAGGATTGATGATTTATTCGATCAATTGCAAGGTGCCAAATGGTTCTCAAAGATTGATTTAAGGTCCGGATATCACCAGGTAAGAGTGAGGGAGAAAGATATCCCTAAGACAGCTTTCAGAACGAGATATGGCCATTTCGAGTTCCGAGTAATGTCGTTTGGGCTAACTAACGCGCCGGCAGTGTTTATGGATTTAATGAATAATGTATTCAGGCCTTTTCGGATCTATTCGTGATTGTATTCATCGACGATATTCTGGTGTATTCTAGATCCGAGGCCGAGCATGCGGATCATTTGCGCATTGTCTTAGGAGTTCTTCGAACTCGAGAGTTGTATGCTAAATTTTCTAAATGTGAGTTTTGGTTGAACTCAGTATCATTTCTGGGCCATGTTGTTGCAGCTGATGGTATTCGCGTGGATAGCCAAAAGATCGAGGCCGTAAAAACTTGGCCGAGGCCCACAACTCCTACGGAGGTTCGTAGCTTTCTGGGCTTAGCAGGTTATTACAGGAGATTCGTTGAGGGTTTCTCTTCTATTTCTGCACCGCTCACAAAGTTGACCCAGAAGTCGGCTAAGTTTCAATGGACAGATGCATGTGAACGTAGTTTTCAAGAGTTGAAAGATAGATTGACTTCCGCCCGGTCTTGACACTTCCGGAGGGATTGGAGGGATATGTCGTATATTGTGATGCTTCGGCGTTGGGTTAGGTTGTGTATTAATGCAGCATGGTAAGGTGATTGCGTATGCTTCAAGGCAGTTACAGAAACACGAACGGAATTATCCAACCCATGATTTAGAATTGGCCGCAGTGGTCCATGCATTAAAGATATGGCGACATTACTTATATGGTGTTCACGTGGATATTTATACAGATCATAAGAGCCTTCAGTACATTTTCAAGCAAAAAGAGTTGAATTTGCGACAACGACGATGGATGGAGTTGCTAAAAGATTATGATGTTGATATCTTGTATCACCCCGGAAAGGCTAACGTTGTGGCTGATGCTCTTAGCCGCAGATCTATGGGGAGTTTATGTGATGTACGACCAGAAAAGAAAGGGATGGCCCGTGAGCTTCAGCGGTTAGCTAGCCTAGGAGTCCGAGTAGTGGACTCAGGTAGCGACGGAGCGACTATTCGAATTCAACGCTTTCATCGCTAGTAGCGGAAGTAAAAGAGCGACAATATGAGGATCCCATGCTACGGCGAGCAGAGACGCGCTTGCTCAGAAAGAGGGGTCATCATTTGGCATTTCAGGAGACGGGGCTCTCCGATATCGGAGTAGACTATGTGTTCCCGATGTGGCAGATCTACGCCACCAAATATTGAGGGAAGTTCATTGTTCCCGTTATTCTATCCACCCCGAACGACAAAAATGTATCATGATCTTAAGTCTATATATTGGTGGAATGGGATGAAGAAAGATGTAGCGGAATTCGTAGCCAAATGCCCCAACTGTCAACAAGTGAAGATAGAGCACCAAAAGCCGGGCGGATTGCTACAAGCTATAGAGATCCCGACTTGGAAGTGGGAAGTGATTAACATGGATTTCATTACCGGGTTACCCCGTACTCGGCGTAAGTTTGATTCTATATGGGTAATTATTGATAGACTCACCAAGTCAGCCCATTTCTTACCTGTCAGAACGACGTATGTGGCGGAGGACTATGCAAGGCTTTACCTTAAAGAGGTAGTGAGACTCCACGGTGTTCCAATATCGATTATCTCAGACAGAGGAACTCAGTTTACGGCAAATTTCTGGACATCTTTTCAAGAGGGTTTAGGGACCCGAGTGAGCCTTAGCACAGCATTTCACCCACAGACTGATGGGCAAGCGGAACGCACCATCCGGACTCTTGAAGATATGTTACGGGCATGTATGATAGATTTTGGAGGAAAATTGGGATGATCATTTGCCACTCATTGAATTTGCTTACAATAATAGTTATCATTCTAGCATTCAAATGGCACCGTATGAAGCTTTATATGGCCGGAAATGTAGGTCCCCAATTGGGTGGTTTGAAGTTGGAGAAGCTAAATTAATGGGGCCGACTTGGTCCAACAAAGCCGTGGAAAAAGTCAAGCTCATAAGAGATCGATTGCTAGCGGCTCAAAGTCGTCAAAAGTCCTATGCGGATAATCGCCGAAGAGACTTGGAGTTCGAGGTAAAAGATTGGGTGTTCTTGAAAGTGTCGCCAATGAAGGGCGTCATGAGATTTGGCAAAAAGGGGAAGCTTAGTCCCCGGTATATAGGGCCTTATGAGATTGTGCGCAAAGTGGGCAAGGTAGCCTATGAGTTAGATCTACCTCCACATTTGGAGTCGGTCCATCCGAGCTTTTCCATGTCTCGATGCTTCGAAAGTGTGTTGGAGATCCTACGAGGATCGTCCCGATAAATGATGTTCAAGTGACAGAGAAGTTAGCTTATGATGAAATACCCATTGCCATATTAGATAGGCAAGTACGAAGGCTTCGAAATAAAGAAGTAGCCTCAGTTAAAGTTCTGTGGAGAAATAACAATCGAGAGGAAATGACATGGGAAGCGGAAGAAAACATGCGATCCAAGTACCCGCATCTATTTCAGCCTTTGGAAGAGGGCCAAGATGAGGCATCAAGATCACAAGGTACGTATATTTTCTTTTTTTATGCTTTTGGGTCGTGTGTGTGGCCAATTCGTAATGCTATTATGTTGTAGCCCTGTGTAGCATCGATATTTTGGGCTGCTGTGACAGGTTTGTAGTGCTATATTATAAGGGAGACTCTGGCGAAATTTTTATTGAATTCCCCAATACTTCAACATTCGAGGGCGAATGTTCCTAAGGGGGGTAGAATGTTACACCTCGGAAAATTTCCCGTTGGTACGCAAGTGGACGAACTAGTGATGAGTGCGAGGAGTACGAGTGTATAATGTTTCATGGGCAATGTAAGTAAATGGATGGGAATGAATAGAATAAAAGTCGAGAATGTGAAAAATTGGAAGTTGGCAAAAAGCTGCCCAGTGGTCGTAAACCACAAAATACGGACCGTAAAGTGCAATACGGTCCGTAAACTGGCAGTCGTAAACTGCCATGCAAAATCTTCAACTTTCTCCCGTAGAAATGGTTAAATACGACCTGGTGGACGGACCGTAAAGTGATTTACGGCCCGTAAACCATGGTCGTAAATCACCATGCATGTTGCCAAGGTTTCGCTTCAGCTTAAGCTTAAAGACGACCACGAGGGACGGTCCGTAAAGTGGAATACGGACCGTAAACCTCCATGGACGACCACCGTTCACCCCAAAGCCACATTTTTCAAGTCATTAAATATAAGGACCAAGACTTGTTTTATTTCATTTCATCATTTCACTACTTCTCTCTAGAACCTCTCTCTACATTTATTACACAAGTTTTCAAGGATATTGGAGGATCAACAACACTAAATAAGTGGATCAAGAGTAAAGGAAATCATCAAAGATCATCCAAGTCAAGAAATCCAAATGGAGAAAAACTAGGGTTTTGCTCAAAGAGGAGTATTAGCAACCAAGGCTTATTCCTAAAGCATCTAAGGTAAGATTCATGATATTTATATGTTGTTTAAGGTATTTGGGAGTTGAAATACTTGGTCATTATAAGAGAATAGCGAAAAGGGTTATGAATGATGAATAGTGACGTTTTTGAGACATAGTTGGAATTGAATCATGAATGTTGTTGGGTTGTGATATAAATGTGTTATAAATGGTATTAAGAACATGAACTAGACACTTTAGACGAATGGACGAAGTTGGGCATTATGACCATGATTATGGGTAAATTAGAAGCAAATTGAGAAACCTAGATAAAAGGCATAATGTGAATGACTAATGGCCATTGTTATGATATTAATGAAGGTTTAAGCGCTATCATTGGAAGGAGTCGTGCAAGCATAGAATAGTGCGACAAAAAGGTATGTGAGGCTAACCCTTCTTTCACAAGGCATGGTTCTTGGCCAAATTCCTAATACCTTCGTATGAGTATGTTGTCTTCTCATAGTTTATGCTCCGAGCTTATAAGCCCACAATCCTTGATATGTACTACTACTCGACCAAAGTTCCTCATATGACGGGCAAGTCTATAATGTAGATGTAACTATAGTGATGATGATAGTATAATGACGAGGATAAAATGATGTTAAAGACGCTTACGAGCTATTATATGTATGTGTGCCTATGAAGGGCTATAATAAGCCCCGAGCTTGTGATGCCGGGTAAGAGTATATGTATATGAATATTTATATAAAGTATGTATACGTTTACGAAACGCGCGCACACCTCTGCGGATGGTACGGATACCCCCGGAGCCTTGGTAGGGCCGTGTATGAGTAACCTTGAGCCTTGGTTGGCCAAGTATGTATGAAACACCGAACCTTCGTGGTCGGGCACGCTATATAAAAGCTATATATATATGATATCTATATGAGTAAGAATAAGCTATATGTATAACATCTACATGAGTACGAATAAGCTAAGTATATGACATCATGATTATGCTAAGTATATGACATCAATTAGAGTACGATTATGTTAAGGCTATGTAAGTGCCAAGTAAGGGCTATGTAAATGCGATGTATATGATATGATTATGTATGTAATATGAATGCGAATGTGCAAAACTTTGTAAAGGAATGTAGATGAGTGCATGTATGTGAGAACGAACACAAAAGGGGTACGGTTACTATTATGGGATACGGAAAACGAGGTATGTAAGTAGGTGATATAATGATGACATTATTGTCTCCCCTCATGTGCTACTTCGTATGTTGTCTATTATGCTTCTATATTGATGTTGATCATGCTTTACATACTCAGTACATTCTTCGTACTGACGTCCTTTTGTTTGTGGACGCTTTGCGTCATGCCCGCAGTGCACGGGAGACGTGCTTGACCCATAGCCGCTTATTCGGGTCGCACAACAGAGCTCCATTCCTTCGGAGCTGTAGCTTTTGGTACTTATTCTTTTGTGTGCATAATTATGGGCATAGCGGGGTCCTGTCCCGCTCATATGATATGTCATACTCTTAGAGACTCGTAGTCACGTGTATATGGATAGATATGTCTGGCCTTGCCGGCCTATATTTTTGTATATCATTTTGCTGGCCTCGTTGGCCCATGTACGTTGTTGTGGCATAGACGCCCGTGATATGATATATGATGATTGTTGTCCAATGGGACTATTACGGTGTATAATTAGAATGCATGAAACGATTATGGCTCACCTAGATATTATTCATATTCGAGACATATTCGTACTTTTGATGTATTTTGTTACTTTCAAACTTGTAGTATCTAGTTAGAGGCTCTTGTATGGGTAGACCAGACTCTGGGTGGATTTGATGTATTTATTACTTCCGCACATTTCTATATAATTATCGTCAGACTTACGTGATTCTCATCTCTTTCGCTTGTTTGTTTGTTTATTTATGACTTGGCAATTGTTGGGATAAGGGTTCGCCTATCGAGGTGGAAAAGGTAGGTGCCCGCACGACTTAGCTAAATTGGGTCGTGACAAGTTGGTATTAGAGCCCTAGATTATCCGATCTATAATACAAGGGCGTGTCTAGTAGAGTCTCGTGGATCGGTATAATGAGCTCCGTCTTATCTACGAGAGGCTATAGGATATTTAGGAAATTTCACTTTCTTTCCTTCTTTCGTACTGCTTTATTCTAATTGGTATCTGAAACAATCGAATTGGTATTTGACTCTTATCTATTCTCTCATAGGACTCGAGTGCGCTGTGTAGACCCGGTACCACGTTTTTTTTTTTTCAACTAGCAATAACATAAATAGCACAAATACGAACATAGACTAATAAGCTCCGCGATCATACTATACAGCGACGGGGACAATCAGGAGTACAATAGCTACTGTACATATCTGTCTACGAGCCTCTAAACATAGTACACATATATACATAGGAAGGGCCGAGTACTGCCGTGCCCGAATATATATACACAAAAGTAATACCAAGGGACTGGGCTCCGAAACAACTGGAGCACTGCAAAAATGCTGCTGAGAGAACTCCTAGGGATCAACTCCGGCTATCTGGCCGACCGCGCGGCATGAAACGCAGCGCCCACATGAAGGGGCGTCAGTACGAATAGTGTACCGAGTATGTAAGACATGAAAAATAAGATAAACAGGAACATAGATTATAAGTAACAATATCGTGGGGAGTCATGGATATATACTGAGATAAGAAAGTAACCTGTGCATAGGAACACCTTTTTCAGGCCGAATACCATGCATGCTTATTGTCTCCTTTTTTTTTGAAAAACATTTCTTTTCATAGACATAGAAATAGAATTTATGTCATATCGTAGTATCATAGCATAGCATAGTATATCGTAGTATCATAGCATAGCATAGTATATCGTAGTATCATAGCATAGCATAGTATATCATAGTATCATAGCATAGCATAGTAAATCATAGCACCGAACAGTGTCGGCTCGCCCACATAGTATAATTCCCGCGTCCGGCATCCCGCGTCCGGATGATATCAAGTCAAGTACGGATACATGCACCGTGAGTAACCCGGCGCTCATAGCGCTCTGCCTTTTTCCCGCTTTTCCCCAAATACATTTTTATACATACATATATATATATATATAGCATGCAGGGGAGCCCAAGAAAATCGTGTATCCATCGGAGTGACGTAAGGTCGGGAACCTCCGATTATATTATAGAGTAATTAAGGGCGCTTATCTCACCTTGAAGGGATGGTTAATATAAGGCGAGACTATTAGTGGAGAGCAATATTATGAGAAAGTATAACATAGGATCATAGGGCATCGTTCGTGTACTTAGAATCTTTAAAGGAAAACACTATTCATGAGTAGAGCCGGGATTCAAGAAATAGTTTAACGTTCTCATCTCGGCACTGGAATCATAGACTTGGAACCTTTAATCATAGAATTATCATTTTTTTCATCATAGAGTCATAGTCGTCGTCTTAGTCATTAAGGCTTGCAATATTGTAAAACTTAGTTTTTGGAGAAAAACAAGTATCTTGGAAAACATTTGTAAACTTTTAGGAAGGAAAATCATGTTTTGGAATCGAGGGATTAGTTAAAACAACTATGATTTAGTAGTTAAAATAATAACCAAAAACTTTTCTTAACTATAGAATGAAAATAAGTCAATGGGGACAATAGGAAAGAATTCGAGAATAGTGGGCCCTCCTCGAGTCAAATGAGGCGGCATATCAAATTTACGTATATTACAATTCATGGCGTCACTTGGGAGGGTCTTAGGGTGATCGAGTCCTATTTGTGCAAGTTCTGGATGTCCAAGAAGTTTTTCCAACATTTTATGCAAGTTCTAATTCAATTCTCTTTTGAATGAATAGTAACTATTTTCAATCTTAGATTCCGAGAAAAGGAATGGTCTCCGGGACACGTAGTCGACTTAGTACGTCTAAGACATGCCATAGAAAGAAGGGTGAAGCCTTACATACCTCTTTTCGCTCCTTATGCTATTCCAAATTCAAGCTCCAACTTCGCCAGAATCTACAATTTGGTCATGTTTACCAAATGTTAGTTCAAGTGTCTAGAAGTAGAATCTCGAAGTGACACTTGTCTACCGAAATTTCGGCAAAGACTTCCTCTGTAAATACATCATTCCCCAAGATTCATCTTAGCCAATTCTTATCAACAACAATCCGGGAATTCAACCCGGCCAAGCTATCAATCATAATATCACAACCATATTAACAATTTCCAATGTCAATCCAAGATACATTCTAACAACTTAGTTAATATACTACTTCCATCAAGACCTTCCAACTCCAATGAAAACAATAACAACCTAATTATTCACATACCAACAATATCATACAAGTCTCATTATCTTTCATGCATGCAAGAACACTATATTCAAGTTACATAATCTCTACACCAAGCCTCCAATTACCACAATTTCTCTAATGTCCTTAAGCTTCTATTAGCAACATAAACTCACACAATAACGATTAAAACATTGAATAAAATCAATTCATTCCCTTCCATATAGCACCACAACCACACGGCCATACCACCATACTCACAACACACGGCCAACATCATGCATATACAACTACAACTTCTCCAAAACCATTCAATTTCCATTATCAACATAGTATTGACAATAATAACAACCAAACACTAGATAATATAATTAAAACATGATTTCCACACACACACACATACACCACACCTCACGGCCAGCCCTCTATCTACTTGCTCTTCATGAATTTCATCCATTTTCATGCACTACAACATCCACAAATATCCATAACATACAAAGAAGGATGAATTCTTACCTTGTTCTTCAATTCTTCACTTGACTAGAATTTGTAACTATATGAATATAAGCTTCCTTGCTCCACCAATCACCCCACTTTGCTTAGGACCCTTCAAGGAGTTGTTTGGCTAGGAGAAACAAGTTGAAACTCTTCTCTCTTCTTTTCTTTTTTTTTCCTTCAAAGTGGCCGAATGGCCATGGAATTCTTTCTCTCCTCTCTTTCTTTTTTTGTTCTTGAATTTTCTAGTAACTTAGGGAATAAGGATGACTTAGTCATCTCTTATAATTATAAATTAAGCCCCTCATGGGCTTGGATCCATGCCCCATGGCCGGTTGGGCCTCTCTTTTATTTCCAAAAATTAATCCAAGCCCAAAAATGTTTTTCTTATGACAAATTGTAATTCAAGTCCATTCCTTGTAGTTCATGCAACTATTTTCCAATTTCCAAATTTACCCTTCGTCTTCCTCCATAATTCCACGAGGCATATTGCGAGTTTTCCTTTATGCCCTTGGCCTTTCTTTAAAATTCCGCTTCATAAACCATTCATATACTTAACAAAATAACAATAGGGCCTTGCTTGTCGTCCTCCCGCAATTGTCTTGAATTATCCAATTGCACAAAAATGCGGGATATAACATCCTCCCCCCCTTTGGAACATTCGTCCTCGAATGTTAAACTGGCCTCATAGGGTATTGTGACACTTTGGGGAGGTCTCCTGCATAGATGCCTCACACGTCGCTTAGCATATCCATTTTGGAAGCCCAGGTTACTTGTAGGCCGCGAGTCAATTAACTTCGCTCTGAGCGCTGGCCTTAAGTTAATAGGTCCTCCTTATCGAAACTTGAGTTGTCCTGGTCCAATTTAGGTCTAACATATCCTTCTCCCCTTTCTGCTAGTCTAGTCCGTCCCAACCTACACGACTTCTATCGAGTTCCTAACCCAATACGCTCAGTAATATAAGGCGCGATATATATATAACATTATAAACCTAAATTAGTCGATACATATATATTATAGAAGAATACTAGTAATATACCTGGTACGTCATCAGGGGATAGCTCAGGATCCTGTCGGTCAGCTACTACTCTCGCGGGCTGAACCCTACTTCTGCCATGTCGAGATGGGCAGTCGCGCATGAAATGACCCGGCCTAGCACAGGCATAGCAAACATCTGTACCCGCGCGACACGGCCCCGCATGTAATCTACGGCACTGAAGGCATCGTGATACGGGTGGTCTTCTCTGGCTAGACTCACCGCTATACCGGGGACCCAAAACTCCATAGCCCTGACCTAACCCGGCGGGCTGAGCTTGATCTCTATCATACCTCCGCGGGCAATCGCGCATCACATGGCCAATCTGACCGCAAACAAAGCAAGCTCCTGTATCTAAATAACACTGTCCAGAGTGTGGCCTGTCACATCGCGCGCACCGCGGTGGGGGTAGCCCCGTACTGCTGAAGTCGGCTCTATGCCGGGACCTCAAAACTCTGGCACTCCGATCTGGTCCTGAATACTCGAAATGCTCCTGTACCTGTCCCCCTTCGTACTCCCTTCTAGCCCTTTTTCTGCGACCCCCATCACCAGATCCGACGCCCGTTGTTGTTGGGCCTGAGTGGCTACTATTTGGGTTAATAGAAGGATAGCCCGTCTCATCTCCCCGAATTGGGGCCTCGTGGGGGGAACCGGAGGTGCTGGAGCTGGAATGGGAGCTCCTTCTTGCTCCCCTAACATCGGCGGAGTGCGAATAGCACGAGAGGTGGCCTCGTTATGGGACTCACCCTCCTCAACATTTACCGGCCTCCGCCTTTCTGCTGCTATCTTACCCTTCTCGGCGGCCGTTGCTCTCATCTTCACAAGCGTCGCTGAAAATGTAACACCGAATTAGAAAGAAGGAAAACCTCTTATTATAGCTCTATCGCACGATCTAGGATACAAAGAAGGTCAAATTTCCTAAATGCCCTGCAGCCTCCTGTCTATAAGTGTGGCGCGCACACACCCATAAACAAGACTCTCTCGACACGGCTCGTAGACAAACCCCTAGGACCGCCTGCTCTGATACCACTTTGTCACACCCCGATCCTACTAGGGTGTGATGGGCACCCGACCCCATAATCGGAGCCGAGCGAACCCGCTGACTCTTATTGCACATATGAGCTACGCCGTTTTTTTTTCAACTAGCAATAACATAAATAGCACAAATACGAACATAGACTAATAAGCTCCGCGATCATACTATACGAATGACGGGGACAATCGGGAGTACAATAGCTACGTACATATCTCGTCTACGAGCCTCTAAACATAGTACACATATATACATAGGAAGGGCCGAGTACCGCCGTGCCCGAATATATATACACAAAAGTAATACCAAGGACCGGGCTCCGAAACAACCGGAGCACCGCAAAAATGCTATCCGTGAGAGAACTCCTAGGGATCAACTCCGGCTATCTGCTGACCTGCGCGGCATGAAACGCAGCGCCCACATGAAGGGGCGTCAGTACGAATAGTGTACCGAGTATGTAAGACATGAAAAATAAGATAAACAGGAACATAGATTATAAGTAACAATATCGTGGGGAGTCATGGATATATATACGAGATAAGAAAGTAACTCGTGCATAGGAACACCTTTTTCGGCCGAGTACCATGCATGCTTATTGTCTCCTTTTTTTTTTTTTTTTGAAAAACATTTCTTTTCATAGACATAGAAATAGAATTTATGTCATATCGTAGTATCATAGCATAGCATAGTATATCGTAGTATCATAGCATAGCATAGTATATCGTAGTATCATAGCATAGCATAGTATATCATAGTATCATAGCATAGCATAGTAAATCATAGCACCGAACAGTGTCGGCTCGCCCACATAGTATAATTCCCGCGTCCGGCATCCCGCGTCCGCGTCCGGGATGATATCAAGTCAAGTACGGATACATGCACCGTGAGTAACCCGGCGCTCATAGCGCTCGCCCTTTTTCCCGCTTTTCCCCAAATACATTTTTATACATACATATATATATATATATAGCATGCGGGGAGCCCAAGAAAATCGTGTATCCATCGGAGTGACGTAAGGTCGGGAACCTCCGATTATATTATAGAGTAATTAAGGGCGCTTATCTCACCTTGAAGGGATGGTTAATATAAGGCGAGACTATTAGTGGAGAGCAATATTATGAGAAAGTATAACATAGGATCATAGGGCATCGTTCGTGTACTTAGAATCTTTAAAGGAAAACACTATTCATGAGTAGAGCCGGGAATTCAAGAAATAGTTTAACGTTCTCATCTCGGCACTGGAATCATAGACTTGGAACCTTTAATCATAGAATTATCATTTTTTTTCATCATAGAGTCATAGTCGTCGTCTTAGTCATTAAGGCTTGCAATATTGTAAAACTTAGTTTTTGGAGAAAAACAACAGTATCTTGGAAAACATTTGTAAACTTTTAGGAAGGAAAATCATGTTTTGGAATCGAGGGATTAGTTAAAACAACTATGATTTAGTAGTTAAAATAATAACCAAAAACTTTTCTTAACTATAGAATGAAAATAAGTCAATGGGGACAATAGGAAAGAATTCGAGAATAGTGGGCCCTCCTCGAGTCAAATGAGGCGGCATATCAAATTTACGTATATTACAATTCATGGCGTCACTTGGGAGGGTCTTAGGGTGATCGAGTCCTATTTGTGCAAGTTCTGGATGTCCAAGAAGTTTTTCCAACATTTTATGCAAGTTCTAATTCAATTCTACTGAATGAATAGTAACTATTTTCAATCTTAGATTCCGAGAAAAGGAATGGTCTCCGGACACGTAGTCGACTTAGTACGTCTAAGACATGCCATAGAAAGAAGGGTGAAGCCTTACATACCTCTTTTCGCTCCTTATGCTATTCCAAATTCAAGCTCCAACTTCGCCAGAATCTACAATTTGGTCATGTTTACCAAATGTTAGTTCAAGTGTCTAGAAGTAGAATCTCGAAGTGACACTTGTCTACCGAAATTTCGGCAGCACTTCCTCTGTAAATACATCATTCCCCAAGATTCATCTTAGCCAATTCTTATCAACAACAATCCGGGAATTCAACCCGGCCAAGCTATCAATCATAATATCACAACCATATTAACAATTTCCAATGTCAATCCAAGATACATTCTAACAACTTAGTTAATATACTACTTCCATCAAGACCTTCCAACTCCAATGAAAACAATAACAACCTAATTATTCACATACCAACAATATCATACAAGTCTCATTATCTTTCATGCATGCAAGAACACTATATTCAAGTTACATAATCTCTACACCAAGCCTCCAATTACCACAATTTCTCTAATGTCCTTAAGCTTCTATTAGCAACATAAACTCACACAATAACGATTAAAACATTGAATAAAATCAATTCATTCCCTTCCATATAGCACCACAACCACACGGCCATACCACCATACTCACAACACACGGCCAACATCATGCATATACAACTACAACTTCTCCAAAACCATTCAATTTCCATTATCAACATAGTATTGACAATAATAACAACCAAACACTAGATAATATAATTAAAACATGATTTCCACACACACACACATACACCACACCTCACGGCCAGCCCTCTATCTACTTGCTCTTCATGAATTTCATCCATTTTCATGCACTACAACATCCACAAATATCCATAACATACAAAGAAGGATGAATTCTTACCTTGTTCTTCAATTCTTCACTTGACTAGAATTTGTAACTATATGAATATAAGCTTCCTTGCTCCACCAATCACCCCACTTTGCTTAGGACCCTTCAAGGAGTTGTTTGGCTAGGAGAAACAAGTTGAAACTCTTCTCTCTTCTTTTTTTTTTTTTTTTCCTTCAAAGTGGCCGAATGGCCATGGAATTCTTTCTCTCCTCTCTTTTTTTTTTGTTCTTGAATTTTCTAGTAACTTAGGGAATAAGGATGACTTAGTCATCTCTTATAATTATAAATTAAGCCCCTCATGGGCTTGGATCCATGCCCCATGGCCGGTTGGGCCTCTCTTTTATTTCCAAAAATTAATCCAAGCCCAAAAATGTTTTTCTTATGACAAATTGTAATTCAAGTCCATTCCTTGTAGTTCATGCAACTATTTTCCAATTTCCAAATTTACCCTTCGTCTTCCTCCATAATTCCACGAGGCATATTGCGAGTTTTCCTTTATGCCCTTGGCCTTTCTTTAAAATTCCGCTTCATAAACCATTCATATACTTAACAAAATAACAGTTATGCCCATATGTATACAAAAGAATAATACCGGCTAAGTTGTAACTCCAAGCCAAATGGAGCACTCCTGAGCAAATGCTGATGAAGCAACCTACGGATCCAGTCTGTCTCCCTGTCTACCTGCGGGCATGAACACAACGTCCACAAGCAAAAGGACGTCAGTACGAATAATGTACTTAGTATGTAAGGTATGTGTCACGACCCAGCCCCGTAGGCCGCGACTGATGCCCTATTTGGACACCACAAACAGACATACATATCAAATCGTTATTTTAAACAGAAATGCAAATACATTGTCTTAAGCGGTCGCACGTACCAAAAATATCATATCAAAGTCAAAGAGGCGGCGAAATGCACATCGCTGGATATAAGCACATATACAAACATACAGGCCGTTTAGGCCGCACCCAAATCTGATAGGTCAAGGAATATACATCGCGATACATACACGTATACGTACAAATGGGCCGCTTGGGCCATAGTAGCGAACGGACCGCAGAAGACACGATCGTAACCAAACGAACACACACATGACCCATTACCCACATATATGACTACGTGCCTCTACAAACCGAAACAAACATATGACGGGACAGGGCCCCGCCGTACCCCAAATAATCAAATATACAAAAACATAAACATCGCGGGAGGTAGGTGCCAACATATGGGCTCCGGACCAAAAGGAGCACTCTCTGACAGCAGAATGTATAGCCTACACTGGCAGACCACGAACCTTAACCGTACTGCGGGCATGAAACGCAGCCCCCGAAGAAAGGGAGTCAGTACGAAAGATGTACTGAGTATGTAAAGCATAAAGTACAGAAATCCAAACCATAACTGAAGTGAAGGGTACAGAGAGAAAATACCGGATCAAAGTATCAAAATCTGTACTGAAGACACGTGTACATAATGCAAATAGAAAATCATGCATAAAGCTCAGGAACGTGGTCACCACCCCGATGCTGGTGCCACAACACAGCATACTCCAGAAGGTTTCAAATCTCCGTACAAACCCCGAACACAACATATCATCATAACACATTATATCATCAAACATATCATATCATCAAACATATCATAAGCCATATCACAACATAACTCCACAAACGGAACCCGGCCCTATGGCGAGGTCTCGGGATCCGTAACACAAAGATACCGCCGAATTTATCATAGTGCGCACGATCACAAACCGGCCCGGAACCGGCGAACGATGTCACAAAGATAGGCACGAGCGAGTAGTGTAGCCATATGCATATACCCAATTAAATTTCAAGACTCGGCAAATAAATACATATACATATTCATATTAAGATCAGAAGGCTCAAAGTAAGTATTGGGTCTGTCGGAATTAATATATGAAAGATGTGAGCCCTTAGATTTACAAAACTTTCGAAAAATACTTCATACACTATTTTCTGAAAATTTAGTGTCGCTCACATTTAGAAGCTTTCAAATAACTTATGGAACACACCAAACGGAGTCTCAAATTCATAGGCAAAGGTCCTCCCTTTATATCATACGAAAGTAGATTAAGTAAGACTAACGAAAGAAATCTCGGGGCTAGTGGGCCCACCTCGGTTCAAGTCGAGGTGGCGGACATAAATTACGAACTTTAGACCCTATGGAGTCATCTATGTAAGCTTCAAAACAATTCCATCACATTTGCGCAAATTATGGATATTCGAATAGTTTTCCAACAAAACATAAAAATCATGATTCAATTGTACTGAATGAATAGTAACTAAAATCAAACTCGGGTTTCGATGAGCAGAATAACCCCCGAGGCTCAAATTCAAACCTAGTATATCTAGGACATGCCAAAAGAAGAAAAGGGATAGCTTTACATACCTTTTTCACTTCTTACGCTCGCCCAAACTCAAATCCCGTTTGCTTCAAAATCTACAATTGGTCATAATTGCCAAATATAAGCTTCAAGCTTTTATGCATTCAAACTTAAATCCATATTTGTCTACCGAAATTTCGGCAGCATTTCCCCTATAAATTCAACATCCCCGAGATCTAACTCGGCCAAATTTATCAACAACCGCATCAACAATACCAATAACCACAATAATAGCCATTAAGAATCAATGTAAACTCATTCTGGCATTAATAGTTTTCTTTTCTACACAACGCAATAACTTTCATTCCAACTTCACAATTCCAAGCTAATATCAACATTACCGTATTCATTTACTAATCAAAATCGTTCCAACACAACTCGGAAGTATTCCATACCGTTATACAAAATATTTGCAAAGCATACAAAAATCCCACCGAAATCATAATCCATTCAAAACCTCCATTCTTCGACATAAATGTTCGTAACACATTTTCGTCTCCCAAATTCATCAACAACCATAATTCACATTTAAAATCTAACTTTCATAATTATATAAAAAAAATCATATAAAAATCGCATAATTTCCCATAATGACATACACGCCATTTCAATGCCAATTCGAATCGTTTAAGACTTATTTACGTCACAAACGCCACAACGACACCACTAACACTCTAAATGAATTGCATTTCACCTTCCTCTCCCTACCTTATAGCACACGGCCATGCACCACCACCACACACACACACGCCATGCACACACACACACAACAATTCCATACTTCTCATTCAATTCTAATCATTGTAATATACAAACTTGTCCCATAACATAAAAACATAGAAATCTTACCTTTTTCTTCAATTTTCAACTTCCCGCAAATGTGGTTCTTTCACTAAACCAATTGTACCACGTTGAAGAGCGCCTTGAGCTTGTTAAGAATTCAAGAAGAACAAGATTTTTGGATTGAAGTTGAAGACTTGGGAATTTTTTTTTCTTTTCTCACTTGGTTCGGCCGAATGGCCATTTGCTCTCACTCTCTCTTTTGTTTTGTTTTCTTGAAACTTCTAATGGATGAACACATATATAGATAAGCCCCCTTAATTAATTAATCACATGGATGAATTTAAATTGTGGGTTTGGGCTAGGCCTCATGGCCGGCCACCCCTTTGTGCTTTGGGCCTCATTTCCTTTTAATTTTTGTTGAGCCCAATTAGCCACGAATCTTGTTTTGTAATTTCCGAAACCAATTTCCGAAATTCCAATTTTTGCCCTTAGCCTTCCCCGACGCTTCCGCGTCCACACTTCTCATAAGCAACAACATATGTATCAAATAGAATCAAAATATGGCCTTATTCCTTATAAGTCACAATTATTCCAAAATTCCGAATATGTAAAAAAATACGGGGTATAACAAAGATGAATAACAACATAATAAAGATATGAAAGGTAACATGAGATAGGAGAGATAACCTGTACATCTGGATGCCTCTTAAGACGGATGTCATAAATGCTTAGCTTTAAAAAAAACATTTTTCATCTATATATATATTGTTGTGAAACGTATAGCCCGATCCATATATCATATCATCCCGCGTCCGGGGCATCCCGTGTACGGGGTAACATCATAATGTGCCGACTACAGTGGTGTGCACATCTATGTTCCTGCCTGGCCTACTATAGCGCGACGCGGTGTGAGAAAATACATGCATATATATAAAGCAATCATGAATATGAAGTGTGTTGCAATTATGATTATGCGTAACTTTGAAAAGGAATGCTGGGAATTGAATAATGCTTAACTTGATCAAGTTTATCGATTGTAATATCGTGGGTGTTATTATCGACATTTGGGAGTTTTTATATTATATGGAGAAATTTATATAAACAAAGGAGATGCTGCCCAATTTTCATTAGCTTTAGCTTAAGCTTGAGTATGTTTCCGATTATCTAATCCTATTATGAACTCTCGTTAATGTAGAAACGTGAATATTGGAGGAAAACGTTCAAGTGACAAAGTTAGCGAAATGTAAAGGGATGTAAGGCTAGTCCTTTTCTTTCATAAAGGCATGACTCTTATATTCTCATTTTCTATATATTTCCATGACCTTCTTATATCCCAAAAGTTGAGATTTCGTGGTTTTTAAGAGTTTCTTATGAGATAAGTGTTATATCCCGCCTTTTCGCATAATCGGAAAGTTCGAAATAATTGTGATTTGTGAGAAAAGAGGCTATGTTTGAATTTTTCTTAGTATGTGTATGTTGGTTATGGAAGTATGGATGCTAGAATAGTGGAGAAGGCCTAAGGGCAAAATTGGAATTTCGAAAATTAGTTTCGGAAATTACAAAACGAGATTTTGAAGAATTGGGCTTGAAAAAAAATAATAAGGTGAGGCCCAAAAATTGGAAGGGTGGCCGGCCATGCTTGGCCCAACCCACCAAAGTAATAAATTTTTCCATGTGCCATGCATGTGGCTAGTTAAGGGGATATATATATACATGGCTATCTCTAGAAATTTCAAGAAAAATCAAAACAAAACCAAGAAAGGGAGAAGAGAGGCAATCGGCCGAACAAGGAGGAAGAGAGAAAAGAAATTTCCAAGTCTTCAACTTCAATCTAAAAATTTTGTTCTTCTTGTATCCATACTAAGTTCAAGGTGCTCTCCAAGCTGGTATAATTTTCAAGGCAAGAAAGTGCTCCTTTTGGCAAGTAGAAAGAAGTTGGAAAGGTAAGAATTTCTATTCTTCTACATGTTATGGAAGATTTATATGTGTTGAAGTATGTAGAATGGAATGAAAATTATGGAAGTGCCATGAAATGGATGTAGCCGTGTGTGTGTGAATATATGTTAAGGCCGTGTGTGTGTGCATGGTGCATAGCTATGGTTAGTTGAATTTTATGTTGTGTTATGGTTGTAGTTGTTGTGGAATTCATGTTGTAAATGGAAGTTAAGAGAATTTGGTTGAAGTTGGTAAAAATGAGGGTTGGCCGTGTGGTGCTTGGTATGAAATGAATTGAATTAAATTATTTAGTATGTTAATTGTGTTGTTGAAGTCTTGTGATGAAGATGGAAGAATAATGGTTTAAATTAGCATGAAGAAATTGTTATTAAGTTGTTGTCGGAAAGTATATGTTTTCATTATAGACTATGTAATTGAGAAGAATGAAGTTGTAAGGTGTATATGGTGAATGTTGTAAATGAAATTGAAGGATAAAAAAATATGTCGTGAATATTTATGTTGAAATTTGGAGGTTTTGAACGGATTATGAAATTGGTAGAAAATTTGTATATTTTGTATATTTTGTGAATATTTCGTAAAATGATATGGAATGTTTCCGAAGTGATTTTGTTGGGTTGATGAATATGAAAATGTCAATGTTGGATTAAAAGTATGAAGTTAGAACTGAACTTATTATGTTATGTTGGAAAAATGGCTAATTGTGCCATATTGCGTATTTTGTAATACTTGTTGTTGTTGTTGGATTGTTGGGTTGTTGTTGTTGATATATTAAGCCGAGCTACGTCTCGGGGGTGTTGGATTCATAGGGGAAGTGCTGCCGAAATTTCGGTAGCCAAGTATAGACCAAAGTTGAAATGTTAGCCTTCATGAATAGTAACTGGTAAGAGTGACCATTTGCAGATTTTTGACGAAATCGGGAAGTGAAGCCAAGCGAGCATAAAGCGTAATCCAGGTATGTAAAGCCTTGCCTTTCCTTCTTTGGCATGTTCGAGTATGATAGGCTTGAAAACGAGCCTCGATCACATTTCTTCTCACACTTCGAGATTGAAAATCGCGCATAACCATTCAAAAGATCCGAGTCATTACTTTACCTTTTGTCTTCAAAGTTGCCTATATGTGCCTAACTTCCATAAATGGAGTCGAAACACCCTAAAATGATTATGGACGACTCTCTAAGGTTTATTATCTATAATTTATGTATTTTACTATGGTTGGGTCCGAGGCGGGCCCACAATACCCCGATACTCCCGTATGGCTCAAATTGATTTATTTCGGTCCGTTTTCAAAAGTAACTCTTAATTATGTTCCCGTCCGCTAATTAATGAGTATTATGACCATCTATCTCGAATCTTGATATTAGTCCGACATCCGAAACGATTCTCGGACACTCGTTCGATATAATCCGACTACTCGATTCGATCTTTTTCCGAACTATTTCGGTTTATTAAGTCGTACGTCGGTCCGTATGCATATGGTTTCTCATTTGTCCGTTCGTGGATGCCTCAACGCTTCCTTCATCGCGCCCGGCCGGTTCCGTGACTCGTGCACTTCATCGCATTGTTCACCGCGTCCCTCGGATGTGCGGGCCGGGATCCGTACGTATCCGATTCGGATCCGATTATGATTATGATGCGATTATGTGATATTACGGGGATGGCGGCCGGGATGGCATTTGATCCGATTCGTTCGTCCACCGCGTCCCGTACTACGAGGGTCGGTTCGTTACCGCGTCCCTTACTAAAGGGCGGATCTGTCCGTATTTGATTATGATCCGATATTTGATATGTACGTACGTATATGATTATGACTGCGCATAACTCGTCTCGTACGCTTACGTATGTCCGATCCGGAATATGACTTCGTCGTCACCGTCATACATTTGGACTACGATTTTGATCCGGCTCGTTTACGAGAGTCCGTCCGTCACACTTCGTATCTCCGATCCGCATTATGCCTCCGTCGTCATATACATTTCCTAAATACGACATAATATGATTCTCGTCCGTACACTCGTAAGTCCGACTCCGTACGATCCGATTCTGTCCGCTCTATTTCGTATTCCCGTCCGTACGATTTTACGTACCGATTCGGTTATTATGTTTATGTATGTTATGTTTCCGCTTTACATACTCGGTACATCTTCGTCGACCCTCTTCTCGGGGCCGTGTTACATGCCCGCGTGTACGAACGCGCCACACGTGCACGCCGCCGCTTTAGGTTATCGGTCTCGTCGTTTGGAGAGCTCCTTTCGATCCGAGCCGATACTTTTGGTATATATCTTCTTGTCTTGTTTGTTCGTATATATATGATCATTTGGGTACGGCGGGGCCCCGTCCCGTCTTTTGATTCGTTCGGTATGTTAGAGGTCCGTAGACATGTTTGTGGGTGTGGTTGTCACCGTCCGAGAAGGTATGTGCGTATGGACTGTTCGGGCGGTTTATTCACCGCGGCGGCCTTGTCGTACTCGCCTATATATATATATGCGTATGTATATTCGTGGCCTGTATGTTATGTGCGTATGAATTTTGGTTGTAGGAAAAACGTATGGATTAGCAATTTTTAAATATGTCGGAGTTATTATGGTGCTGGTACGTACGGGTGCCCAGTTCGGGCGCTAGTCACGGCCTACGGGGTTGGGTCGTGACAAAAGTGGTATCAGAGCGGTCGGTTCTCGGAATGTCTGCAGGCCGTGTCTAGTAGAGTCTTGTTTATCGGTGTGTTGGGCCCCACATCTATAAACAGGAGGCTACAGGACATCTAGGATGTTATGTTACCCTTTCTTGGAATCTTAGATCGTGCGATAGAGCTGTGTTATTAGGATGTTTTCCCTTCTGACGATCTGTTGTGTTTTTCAGCGATGCCTCCGAAGAAGGCAGCGGCTGCCCAGAAGGGCAAAGCGAAGGAGGGAGAGACTATCCAGATACCGAGAGTTACCCGGGCTCGTGCTCAGACCACGCCCGGTATTGTACTTCAGTCGGAGGGTTCAGCCACTCCGCCACCAGATGAGGCCAGAGCAGGCCCCTCAGCAGCGCCAGCGCCCGCTCCCCAGCCCGGGGCGGAGGACAGGACATTGAGAGAGGCAGTCCAGCTGTTGACGACGATAGTGGCTGGACAGGTTCGCGGACGCGGACAGAGAGGTGACGATGATGACAGGCGTGATAGCCTGAGAGTCCGCGATTTTCTGACGTGTGGTCCCCCAGAGTTTTTCGGGTCTAAGCCCGACGAGGACCCGCATGATTTCATTCGGCAGATGCAGCGCTCGTTGGGATTAGTCCGGGCTTCACCGACCGAGTCTGTCGAGCTTGCTGCACATAGATTGCGGGATGTCGCCCTAAATTGGTATGAGTCCTGGGGGCTGTCTCGGGGTGAGAGTGCTCCCCCAGCCACGTGGGACGAGTTTTCGGCTGCCGTCCTCCGCCACTTTTTACCACCAGAGCTGCGGCGGGCGAGAGTTGACCGATTTCTGCAGATAAAGCAGAGGGGCAGGAGTATTCGAGAGTACAATTTGGAGTTTGACTCTCTGGCCCGATATGCGCCGACGATTGTGGCCGATATGGAGGACCGGATGCACCGGTACGTGATGGGGCTGGACCCCTATTTGGTTGATTCTTTGCATGGCGATGGCGGCACGACGGTATGGATATCGCCGGTTGCGGGCTTATGCACGGGCGTAGAGGACCGACATAAGGAGGACCGGTCTCGGTCTGGCAGAGAGTGATAGGAGGCGGCCCAAAAGGGCCGGTCTGGGGTATTCGGAGACTCCCGAGGCGGATGGCCTCAGCAGCAGTCCGGTAGATTTCCCCCTCCGTCAGGCCGGGGTGCACAGTCCGCCGGCAGGCGTTTTGATGATGCAGGTCCGTCTGGGGCCAGCCAGGATTTCAGGGCATCAGGCCCGCAGATGAGTAGGGGTTCGGGTCAGTCTAGGCCACCTATGCCCCGGTGTACTTATTGTGGTAAGCCCCATCCGGGGGAGTGCTACCGCGCGCCACGGGCGCCCTGCTATTTTTGCGGTAGTCCGGATCATCGGGTGAGAGAGTGCCGTATAAGGGCGGTTCGGGTGGCTCGGCCCGGCCCACGGGTCGATTCTTTGGCTCGTCTTCTCCCTCAGTGGCCCAGCGCCCCACAGGGCGGGGTATGTCAGCGCCGGCAGGTCGCGGCAGGGGTCGCGGCGGAGCTCCCAGTACGAGCGGTCCTTCGAACCGCATATATGCTTTGACTGGTCGGCAGGACCCAGATGCGTCGCCAAATGTGGACCCAGGTATGCAATTAATCTTTTCTGGAAAATATGTGCATCGATCCATACGTGTTCGGTTAACTATATTTTGCATCTTTGATCATGATTCCGTATGCCACATTTCTACGTCCCCGTATTCGGTGAAACTCGTTTAATATGTCTGCGCGTACGTTCAACTCGATCATAGTTCGTCCGATATACTTCGGTACGTCCGGTTTCGATTTCAAGTCGTCTCGATAAATTTACGTACATCCCGACTCGATACGAATACGTCCGATATATTTACGTATATACGCACGATTGCGGATACCGTCTAACATACGTCCGTACGTCCGACCTCGACCGTGAATACGTCCGATGTATGTGTCTATACGTCGATTCTCGATTTCGAAATCTATCCGATAAATCTCTATATGTCCGATTCGATTATAGACCGTCGATATACCTACGTACGTCGGGCTCGAATTTAAATTCGCTTGAGATAATCGTTGGAATATGATTAAATCGTCCGTCGTACCTTCGTACTTCTAATTAAATATGACTTCGTTTGACACCCGTTTGATCTCTCGGCCACGATTAAGATTCGTCCGTCGTATGTCCGATTTAAGATGATACGAACAACCCAATAAAGGAGATATCGGAGAAAGATGGATGAAGAGTTGGAAAAAGAAGGCCGCTATAAGTTCTTCGATTAAGTGTAAGTATGTAAATGGCAAGAAGACCTCCCCGACTGACTTTGATTTACCATGAGGTTCAATTAACATTCGAGGACGAATGTTTTAAAGGGGGGGAGGATGTTATATCCCGCCTTTTTGCATAATCGGAAAGTTCGAAATAATTGTGATTTGTGAGAAAAGAGGCTATGTTTGAATTTTTCTTAGTATGTGTATGTGGTAATGGAAGTTTGGATGCTAGAATATTGGAGAAGGCCTAAGGGCAAAATTGGAATTTTGGAAATTTATTTCGGGAATTATGAATTATGATTTGTGAAGAAGTGGGCTCAAAAAAAAAATAAGGGAGGCCCAAAATAAGGCCCAACCATGGGAGGCCCAACCCACCAAAGTAATAAATTTTTCCATGGAGCCAATTAATTCCCATGTATATATATATACATGGCTATCTCTAGAAATTTCAAGAAAAATCAAAGAAAACAAAACCAAGAAAGGGAAAAAGAGACCACCCCATAGGCCTTAAGAAGAAGAGAAAAAGAAATTTCCAAGTCTTCAACTTCAATCTAAAAAAATTTTTTCTCCATATATTCCATACTAATTTGAAGGCCCTCTCCATGGTATAATTGTTTTGGAAGGAAGAATTAGTTTCTTCAAGTGGACAAGTAAGAAAGAAGTTGGAAAAAGGTAAGAATTTCATTTTTTATTATGTTATGGAAGATTTATGTGTGTTGAAGTGTGTGAATGAAGGAAAAGCATGGAAGTGCCATGAAATGGATGGGTAGGCCGTGTGTGTGTGAATATATGTTAAGGCCGTGTGTGTGTGCATGGTGCATAGCTATGGTTAGTTGAATTTTATGTTGTGTTATGGTTGTAGTTGTTGTGGAATTCATGTTGTAAATGGAAGTTAAGAGAATTTGGTTGAAGTTGGTAAAAATGAGGGTTGGCCGTGTGGTGCTTGGTATGAAATGAATTGAATTAAATTATTTAGTATGTTAATTGTGTTGTTGAAGTCTTGTGATGAAGATGGAAGAATAATGGTTTAAATTAGCATGAAGAAATTGTTATTAAGTTGTTGTCGGAAAGTATATGTTTTCATTATAGACTATGTAATTGAGAAGAATGAAGTTGTAAGGTGTATATGGTGAATGTTGTAAATGAAATTGAAGGATAAAAAAATATGTCGTGAATATTTATGTTGAAATTTGGAGGTTTTGAACGGATTATGAAATTGGTAGAAAATTTGTATATTTTGTATATTTTGTGAATATTTCGTAAAATGATATGGAATGTTTCCGAAGTGATTTTGTTGGGTTGATGAATATGAAAATGTCAATGTTGGATTAAAAGTATGAAGTTAGAACTGAACTTATTGTGTTATGTTGGAAAAATGGCTAATTGTGCCATATTGCGTATTTTGTGATGCTTGTTGTTGTTGTTGGAATTGTTGGGTTGTTGTTGTTGATATATTAAGCCGAGCCACGTCTCGGGGGTGTTGGATTCATAGGGAAGTGCCGCCGAAATTTCGGTAGCCAAGTATAGACCAAAGTTGAAATGTTAGCCTTCATGAATAGTAACTCGGTAAGAGTGACCATTTGCGTATTTTGACGAAATCGGGAAGTGAAGCCAAGCGAGCATAAAGCGTAATTGAGGTATGTAAAGCCTTGCCTTTCCTTCTTTGGCATGTTCTGAGTATGATAGGCTTGAAAACGAGCCGCAATCACATTTCTGCTTCTCACACTTCGAGATTGAAAATCGCGCATAACCATTCAGTAAGATTGAGTCATTACTTTACCTTTTGTCGCCAAAGTTGCCTATATGTGCCTAACTTCCATAAATGGAGTCGAAACACCCTAAAATGATTATGGACGGCTCCCTAAGGTTTATTATCTATAATTTATGTATTTTACTATGGTTGGGTCCGAGGCGGGCCCACAATACCCTGATACTCCCGGTATGGCTCAAATTGATTTATTTCGGTCCGTTCTGCAAAAGTAACTCTTAATTATGTTTCCGTCCGCCAATTAGTGAGTATTATGACCATCTATCTGAATCTTGATATTAGTCTGACATCTGGACACTCTGTTCTGATATAATCTGACTACTCTGATTCGATCTGTTTTCTGAACTATTTCAGCTTTATTAAGTCGACCGTTGGTCCGTATGCATATGGTTTCTCATTTGTCCGTTCGTGGATGCCTCAAAGCTTCCTTCACCGCGCCGGCCAGTTCTCCGTGACTCGTGCACTTCACCGCATTGTTCACCGCGTCCCTCGGATGCGCGGGCCGGGATCCGTCCGTATCCGATTCGATCCGATTATGATTATGATCCGATTATGTGATATTATGGGGATGGCGGCTGGTGATGGCATTTGATCCGATTCCGTTCGTCCACCGCGTCCCGTACTACGAGGACGGAGTTGCGTTACCGCGTCCCTTACTAAAGGGCCGGATACATCGTCCGTATTTGATTATGATCCGATATTTGATATGTACGTCCGTATATGATTATGACTCGCATGCATAACTCCGTCGTTACAGCTTCGTATGTCCGATCCGGACCCGATTCCGTTCGTCATACATTTGAGATCCGGCTTAAATCCGTCTCGAGAGTCCGTCCGTCACACTTCGTATCTCCGATCTGCATTATGCCTCCGTCAGCTACATTTCCTAAATCTGACATAATATGATTCTGTCTGTACACTCTGTAAGTCTGACTCCGTTACGGATCCGATTCTGTCCGCTCTATTTCTGTATTCCCGTCTGTTACGATTTTACGTACCTGATTCTGGTTATTATGTTTATGTATGTTATGTTTCCGCTTTACATACTCGGTACATCTTCGTACTGACCCCCTTGCTTCTCGGGTGGTGTTACATGCCCACAGTGCATGTACGCGCCACACGGTACGCCGCCGCTTAGGTTATCGGTCTCTGTCCGGAGAGCTCCTTTCCGATCCTGAGTCGATACTTTTGGTATATATCTTCTCGTTGTCCGTTTGTTCGTATATTTGATCATCCGGACGGCGGGGCCCCGTCCGTCTTTTTAATTCTCGTTCGGTATGTTAAGGTCCGTGCACATGTTTGTGGGTTGTGGGTTGTCCACCGTCCGAGCAGGTATGTGCGATCTGCGACTTTGTCTGATATAACAGCCCTAACGGCTTCTGTACAGGTACCAGTATGTATATATGCGTATGTATATTCGTGCAATGTATGTTATGTCTGTATGAATCTATGTATGTCTGTATGGATTAGCAATTTGGTATGTCGGATCTGTTAGGTAGGTACGTATGGGTGTCCAGGTAGGACACCAGTCACGGCCCACGGGGCTGGGTCGTGACAATAAGAGATATGTCATGAGTATGATAATGATGATGATGAGTCTAAGCCTAAAGACCCTAAAGCTTATAATTTGACATTGCCACGAAGCTAATGTTCCTTGTAAGATTCTTTGAGGTTATTCATTGTTGCTAGACCCACCTTATGATGCTAGTTCCTTCAAGGTGAGGTATGATGAATATGATTACTCCATAATGGAATCGGGGGTTCTCGACCTTACTTCACCCTGATATAGTTATAGATTATCTTTGAATTCTAATGCAAGCTTTATGATAAGTCTATGATAAGGTTATGATAAGTTTATGATAAGTATACGATGATACGATTTCACCGTGCCTAGATGGCCGGACATGTCACCGCGAAGGCGGGCTGCATACGATTCCACCGTGCCTAGAAGGCCAGACATGTCACCGCTAATGTGGGATGCTTATGGTACACCGTGCTTGGATGGCCGGACATGTCACTGCTACTGCGGGCTGCTTATGTTTACACTGCGCCTAGAAGGCCGAACATGACACCACCAGTGGGCGGTGTACGATGATTACCCGGACGCGGGTTAACGATAATGGTATATGTGGTATGTATGATATATGTTTTCTTTAAAGGTTAAGCAGGTTATATCTTCATTCCATGTTTTCAAAATATCTTTATTATACCATTATTATTCATGCCTTGCATACTCAGTACAATGTTCGTACTGACATCTTTTTTTGGACGTTGTGTTCATGTCGATGAACGGGAGAGGGTGCGATTCGTGAGTATCACGGTTCGGGGAGCACTCCATTATTCGGAGTGCCATGCTAAGATATTACTTTGTGTACATATTTGGGCATGGCGGGGTCCCGTCCGTCTTTATATACTGTACTTTCTAGTAGAGGCTCGTAGATACGTATGTGTAGGTAATAGAGGTTCCACGATGACTACATATATTCTTGTATATGCATTTAGCGGGGCGGGGGCTTATGTATATAGACATGTGTTGCTTTAGAGATTATATATGTTTAGGGTGAGTATGATGATTAACTTTAATGAGAGGTGCTCGGTGGTCGGCTCCGGGTACCGTCGTGGCCCGTAGCCGGTCGTGACAAAAGTGGTATCGAACGATTCAGTCCCCTAGGCGTGTGTCTACGAGCTCGTGTCCAGCGGGGAGTCTCATTTATGGGTGTGTGTGGCATACTTATAAACAAGAGGTACACGGGGCATCTAGAAAAATGACCATTCTTTTTCTTGCTAGATCGTGCGATAAAGCCAAGTTATAAGATTTCCTTTTCCCTAATTGTGCATTATGATTTCAGCAAAGTTGATGAAAGGAAAAGCTATAGTAGCCCAGAAGGGCAAGATAGTGGTCGAAGAAGGGATTGAACGGGAGCCGTCTATGGATATGGAGGAGAACGAGCCCCAGGGTAAGGCCCTATTTCGGTTTTCGCATACTTTGTCCACTCGAGAGGGGCAAGAAGGAGCCTCAACTTTAGCTCCAGCACCCCCAGATCCCCCACAAGATACCTCGAGCCAGGAGATGATACGAGCCGTTCTTTTGGCGGCCGATTAGTAGGCTGCGCAAGCTCAGTGGTAGGATGAGGGCCATGGCAGCAGGAGTTGGAGGAAGAGGGTCAGGTCTTTAGGGTTTGATCATGAGTCTAGAGGCGCTCCAAGGTAGCAATTCTGTAGGCACTCAACTCGTTTGACAACTAGTGGACCACCACGAGTTTCACCCGGGCGTGGATCGATGCTTGCGTGGGCCTAGTCCGAGTTTTTAGTTCCCAATTCCTAGAATAGGGGTGATTCAAGCCGACGAGATTACCCGTGCACCAAGGTGTGAGTCGGTCACGAAAGTTACATTACGGACCGTGCCGCTTGGGCTCGGATGTTTGCTATGCCTGTGCTCGGCTAGGCCATTTCAGGTGCGACTGTTCATCGCTACGTAGTAAAGATAAGGTTTGATCTACGGGAGTAGTATTTGGCTCTTCAACATCGGTACGCCCTCTGCGGCAAAGGCCGCAGATGTTAGTAGGCGATGATAGAGACCGGAAAGGAATGCCCAGTCCAAGTGGAACCCAATATCATACCTATGCGTTAGCTGGGTGACAGAATCTTGAGTCTTCCCCTGATATTGTCCCAGGTATATTTCCAGTATCCCCTTATGATATGTATGCATCGATTGATTTGGGTTCTACGTTGTCATATACTACTCCTGATGTTGTTAATTGTGTTGAGGTGAAAATCTGAGCCAATCAAACAATTTGAGATGTCTATGCTTGTTAGTGACCCAGTGATATCCAGAATCATGATTTATGAGTAAGTAAACCTTCCCAAAGGGAGTTGATTGACATAGTGTGTACAATATATATATATATATATATATATATATATATGCACTGAAATCTTAGAAAGGGTATGCAGGTGCAATTTATGAGACAAGCTTTATTTCTTATATCCCTTTGTGGTAAACGGTCTTGTACTGCTGAGTTGCATATTATGTGTGTCCTCTTAAGGCAGGGGATGTGTTTTTTGGGCTATGTGCAGGTTTGGGATTGTTATGATTACAAAAGAAACCTGCTAAAATTTTCCTAGGAATCTAAAAGGAAATTGTGGGAGGCTGTAGACGGAAATTGCCGTGAAAAGAAGAGAAGGCCAGCAACGAGTGATTTAGGACAGAGCTAGTGGCTAAAATGCAGGATGAACATAGCGAGTATGTATTGTACTAAAGGAATTATGAATAGGTTAGGATGAAATAAAGAACATGGGAAGGGAGAATGGTGTGTTTGAAATAGAAAGAATTTTTATATACTAAGGAGAATTAAAGGGATAAGCACTCTAGAAGAAGTTGTAAGTTAGAAAATTTGGTTAGCTATCTTCGTTTTGGGGGAACATTAAGTTATGAGATGAACTTGATGTGTATGTAAGCCGACGCATGATACGCGAATCGATTATTAAGCCAGGGCTACTTTGAGGAATATAGTGGGGGAAGTTTTCATGTCAATATAAGCTAGCCTTAACGACTTTGGCGATACCTCGAGAAAGGAGATTAGAAGAGACGTGTTTACAAAGCTCACTTGCCTAACAATTAGTTGGCCTTATGATCGCAGTTGTGTTTTGTGTTATAGTTTAAGTTATGCATCCAGGAATTGGCTCGAATGATTATATGACAGGGATTGCTATGACAGATATGAGGGAAAGCAAAAATAAGATAAGATTGATTGGCAAAAAAAAAAAAAGGGGATGGCAAGTGATAAATGCTCAGTGTATGTGGTATACGTAGTAGAAGTGTTGGAAACAAAGGAGGAAGGGTAGGAGCGAGGCAAATAGGCGGGAAGTCCACTAGAGTAGTAACCCGATGAACAGAGAGGAGAAGAGAATTAAACCCAGTGAATATTCTAACATTAAGTGGGAACGTAATCAGGAGTCGTGAAGTGATAGGAATTCTGAATCATGCTATACGGACAGTGTGGCTAATTACGTTACGATGAGAATTATGGAATCAAGTTGTTACACCCCGTAGTCTCGTACGTGGAAATTTATAAGTGTTGGACGTTTTAAGTATGGATACTGGAGCTCCCTTCAAGGATATATGATATTATACGAACTAATCCTATGGTCATGACGGTTTACGTTCATATAATAAGCTATGGGAAACTCCGGGACCAAGCAAATCGAAGAAAATAAGTTTGTCGAAAATATGAAAAAAGTTTGACAGAAGTTTGGATCAATTTTGGGGGGGTATATCTCCTAGTATATTAAGAGTTTTAAGGTGTTTCAAAAGTCTAAAATAAAGTTCGTCGAGTCTAGTTTCAAACGCAACAAACCGCTCGTCGATAGGACATCGGAGTAGAGAATTATGAACGTTACAAGTTCGAAACGGAAGCGAAATGCGTGCTAGCATCTTGCTACGGTGACCGACAGCTTTAAAAGGATCTTTGCTACAGTAAAATGTTACAATGAACCTGACCCGAATTTAACCCTTATAAAAAGGGTAATAGCCCCCTTTTTCCATCAGATTTTGCTAGAAATTTCTAGAAATTGAAGTGAGAGAGAGAGAGGGAAACAAAAAGTAAGTAATTTTCAAGTGACGGAGTGTTAATCGAAGCTTGGATAAACGCATAGATGTGATTCTTGTATGTTTTTGTGGTTGATTCAAGGTAGATATTGGAGATATCGCTGTTTTAACAAAAATAAGGTATGAATCTCTCCTTATTAATATTACTTTTAGTTTATTTACGAAGATAGAGTGCTGAAATGGTTGTATAGCAAAGTCGTTGGTTGAGAAATTGGATAAAACATCCTGTGGGATGTTTATGGAATATTTTGGTATTGATAATATTGTTGTTGATGTTGGTATTGTTGTTGTTGTTTTTGGTTGTTGAATTGAGATTTTGGGTTAGGCATATAAACAGGGGAGATGCTGTCGAAATTTTGGCAGATTCTAGAAAGATTTATTTGAAGGACTAAGACAAGCGTATAAAGGTGAGTCTAAAATTTCTTGAATATAGATTTACGAGCCTGGGAGGACAAGCGTTGAGTAGTTAAAGTTAAGGCGACCAAAAAGGTATATTAAGGCTCGTCCCTTTTCTTTCAAAGGCATGATTCCTATGATTATAATTCCATAAATGCTTTCATAGCCTCCTTGTTTTCAAGGTTAGAAGTTTACGATTCAAAGGCATAATTCCTTTCCTAATGATTCATAAATGTTTTCCAAAATGTTCGTATTTTCCAAACCAGCGATTTATGACTTCATACGCTCTTATGATAACAATGATGAACACGTTTTCACAATGATAATGATGATGTCAAAGATGAGAATATTGTTCTATGATGATTGTGATGATGATGATGACCCTCTTTTAGAAACTCCGAAGCTATGATTTGAGAGCATTATCAGATTATGGAGCTATTCCATGTATCTCTTGATCTTACTTATTGTTGATGGTCTCATCTCATGTCATTCGTTCCATCGAGGTGAGATATAGCGAAGATAACAATTCTATTTTTAGTGCTACCTAAGTTCATGATTCTCGAGACTCCCGTGACATTATTGATTTCATCATACGATGGTTAATTCTTCAAGGAATGATATAGTGACGATGGTAATGCTAATGATGACGTTGATTTCATTTATATATTTTTTATGTGTATGTATGTATGTATGTATGCATCGCATCCCACTGATCAGCTGGGGATAGTATCGAGCCTATATGGCCAAGTAAGATAATATCGAGCCTATATGGCCGAGTAAGATAACATCAAGTCCCGAAAGGGCCGAGTAAGATACCATCGAGTGGCCGAGAAGGTGCCTTAATGGCGGGAAAGAGATATATATACGTCGAGCCTATATGGCCGGGTAAGATAATACCATGCAAGACGCTATGTGTATATATATATGTATTACCGCGCCTTAACGGCTGGACGAGATATTATATATGGATATGTATGTAAAAGTTTTTTTTAAAAGCTAAACATTCACGACATTCGCCTTAAAAGGGCATTCAGAGGCATAGATTGATCTCTTTTATATTACTTTATCTTCATACGTTCATTATATTATTTTCCATGTTCGGTATCTCTTAATATGTTACTATTCATGCCTTACATACTCGGTACATTGCTCGTGCGCGTCCCTTCTTGTGGATCTTGCGTTCATGCCCGCGGTGTAGATAGGCAGAGATGAGGATCTTTCATCGTAGGTCGCACTGCAGTACCGGTTTGAGTGGTGGCTCCACTTCTTCCTGGAGCATTGCCAAGTCTGAGTTGCATATGTTTTTTTTTGTGACAAGAGGGTATGTCGGGGGCCCTGTCCCGACTTGTATACCTCGGTCAGTCATGTTCATTGAGGCTTTGCAGACCTGTCTACAGCTTAGTTGTATTATGTCAGTTGTTATGTCGGCATCATGGGTCCATTGTACATTTACTTATGCATGATATTATGTTCATATTTAGCCTCTTGATCTTATTGTTGCCATTCGAGACATAGAGGATGTGAGTTGTAAGTTGGTTCACTCGGTTTTCGCAAGGTGCCGGGTGCCAATCACGCCTTACCTAGGGTGGGGTGTGACACAAGTGTCGAGTAAGATATCCTATGCGTGGAGAGCGAGTTTACACAACACCCATACAAAGAATTCTAAAGGGACCATGTGTCACCCCCTTTATTAATAAGTTGGGATAACAATAAAATACTCACCCTAGTTTAATAAAGGAGAGAGAGCATAGAGGATTGATGTTGAACCTTGAGTCGAGTTTTGTCAAAAGATGGTGTTTTGAGAGAAAAGGGAAGAAAGGAGAACCCCAAGAAAGCCAACGGTACTCGAAAATAGGTTTAGGATTATTGTCTAAATGAAATCATTTGAGGAAGGTAGTGGAGAGGGTGAGTTGGTGGACAATTCGTTATAGGGAGTATAAAAGGTTATGAGCTACATCGATGGAAATGGTAAACGGACGGGACGGTTTATGGGTATTCATAAATAGTAAAAGAAACATTGAGGTAAAGACAATTCCCTCATGGTTTAATAGCCATGGCAACAAAACGGTAACAACAAGAGACCATCAAAATTAATCTTCAATTTTACGAGGAACGTGGCCGCCGGTATGAATGAGAGAATATGAGATATGGGCCGTAGAATGCTCTTTCCACGGGCGGAGAATTAAACATGGCGGACGTGGGCCCAATAAGGTGGATTACGATTTTTAGCCAGTTAACGAATGAGATATGACGAAAGAGCAACATGAATCCCGAAGATGTCTCACGCTAAAGGTATTGTGGCTTCGGCTCAAGCGTAAGGTAGACAAGAATAAAGTGCTCAATAATAAGGGCTCATACAAACGATTTTATAGTGAAGAGGTACAGGCGATGAGAGTAAGATTTGAACTAAGGGGGGAAGTGAATGATGGATTGAGACGGGAAGTCGCGTAAAATAGCCATCGCAAGCAAGTTACATGGATGCGAAGTTCCAATGTCACATGACAATTTAGGAAGCATTGTACAGTGAAAGTTTTAAAGGCAGAGTGCATGACTCAGAAGTTGGTAATACCTTTTCTAATGGAAAGATGCGGCGCTAACAATAAGAGAGGGTCGAAATGAAAGTGAACCATTTAAAAGCATGTAAATACTGGATGGTAGCAACCTACATTCCAAAAAGAAAAGGATGTGTATGATCAATTAGAAGATAAATTTTATGGATTATGCGAGAATTTCAAGCTTAAAGTATTCAAACACGAAGAAACTAAGACCAAATAAGCATTTAAATGTAGTAAGATAGATTTAGATCGAAAAATGGAGCAAACGGTGGGGATAAAGAAGGAAATAAGGAGTAACCTTGTGTAAGACAATTTCATAGTACTAGTTGAGGATGAGGATGAGTCTAGAGCTGAAACAGGCGTGGCAATTGTAAAGAATCACATAAACTATCTAAGAAAAATTTGTCAAAATGCTTGGTTCTACCAGTGTTTGAAGACCGATACATTTCGAGAGATTTGGGGAAAATGGGCCATTCTAGCAAACCTCCGTTTTGAAATAAATGAGTGGATAGAGCTCGTTTTCTATATTCCCAAGGTATGTTAAGGACACGTACGTTAAGCCTTTAAGAAAGATGGAAAGACATTATCGGAGGCTTAGAATTGATATATATATATATATATATATATATATATATATATATATATATTGGTCGCATAAAGCTTGCAAGAACGAGAGGGTATTAAATCATTGGAGTGCGAAAATTTCATTTCGAAAAGATTTGGGGAAGATTATTGAAAGATTTTATGAGAATTTCTGGCTGCTCTCAAATGGTTTTTGAAGTAGTGAGGGAAGAATTGATATAAGATTGATGAAGATATCAGGAAAGGACGCAGAAGTAGAAGAGATGCATTGGGAAACAAAGGAGGGTACGAAGCCCAAGCATACACATCTATCTCCACTCCCTGAAGAGGTTCAAGATGAAATGCTATTGCCCCTAGGTATGCAATGCAATACTTTTCTTTTAATGCTTTTGGTCGTGTATGGCCATATTGCGTGTTGTGATATCATAGCCCTGAGTGGCAGTGTTATTTTGGGCTGTTGTGACAGGAGAGTAGCGCTATATTACAGGGGAAATTCTGGCAAAATTTCTGTAGAATTCCCAAGAACTTAACATTTGAGGATGAATGTTTTAAAGAGGGAAAGAGTGACACACCTCGAAATTTTGGGTTGTTGTGCAGTAATAGACTAACGCAAGTCAAGGTTTATATGATGCCCTACAAGTAAGAAGGGATACTTAATGATTCTAGTTTAGATTCCAAAGACATTTAAGGAGAGAAGGAAGCTCGTTGGAGAAAGTTAAGGTAGAAAGTGCCTCACTTTGTGTACAAATGTACTAGCAGGTATTCCTGGCAATTTACGGGGTTAAAAGTTGAACGAATCAAATCGACGGAATGCGGGCGAATCGGGATCTTTGACCTACCGGAGCACAGCGTCGACGGACCGTTTAAACGCCTCTTCAATACGTTCCTGCAAGCTGAAATTTGCAGGCGCAATTTGACGGCAAGTTGACGGACTGTTGACACATCGACGAGACCGTCAGCCCGGCCACCGAACCGCCTTTCTGGAATAGTCCAGTCCTAGCTATAAATATTCGTCCTTTGGTCATAATTTTCAGATTTCATCTCTCTCCAAGTCCTGAAAATTCTAGAATACTCTCCATAGCATATTATCACAAATCCAAGAGGAATTGAAGAGTAAGCACCAAGAAATTATTAGAATCAAGTGCAAGGATATTCACTAGGGCTTGTGGAAACCAAGAATCTCTTTGGTATTAAAGTAGGGTTTTCTTTCAAGTGAAGTATTTTCATCCAAAGCCCATTCCTATGTGATCAAAGGTGAGTTTCACATTTAATTCATGTCACTAAGAATATTGAGTAGTTAAATGGCTTGGATTATGCAAGAAAGTAGAGAATGAATTTCAAATATGGAAATAGTGGAATTCTTGAATGATAACTTGACTTGAGTCATAGTTCTTGACATACCATGAGTGTAATCTTGCTGTGAATGATGTAAATGATGTTAAAGGCATGTTATATGAGAATGAATATGAAGTGTGTTGCAATTATGATTATGGGTAACTTTGAAAGGGAATGCTGGGAATTGAATAATGTTTAACTTGATGAAGTTTATCGATTGTAATATCGTGGGTGTTATTATCGACGTTTGGGAGTTGTTCTATTATATGGAGAAAGTTATATAAACAAAGGAAATGCTGCCCAATTTTCGTTAGCTTTAGCTTAAGCTTGAGTATGTTTCCGATTATCTAATCCTATTACGAACTCTCGTTAATGTAGAAACGTGAATATTGCAGGAAAATGTTCAAGTGACGAAGTTAGCGAAACGTAAAGGCATGTAAGGCTAGTCCTTTTCTTTCATAAAGGCATGACTCTTATATTCTCATTTTCTATATGTTTCCATGACCTTCTTATATCCCAAAAGTTGAGAGTTCGTGGTTTTTAAGAGTTTCTTATGACATAAGAGATATGTCATGGGTATGACAATGATGATGATGAGTCTAAGCCTAAAGATCCTATAGCTTATAATTTGATATTGCCACGAAGCTAATGTTCCTTGTACGATTCTTTAAGGTTATTCGTTGTTGCCAGACCCACCTTATGATGCTAGTTCCTTCAAGGTGGGGTATGATGAATATGATTACTCCATAATTAAATCGGGGGTTCTCGACCTTACGTCACCCCGATATAGTATCTTTGAATTGTAATGCAAGGTTTATGATAAGTCTATGATAAGGTTATGATAAGTTTATGATAAGTACGATGATACGATTCTACCGTGCGTAGATGGCCGGACATGTCACCGTGAAGGCGGGCTGCATACGATTCCACCGCACCTAGAAGGCCGGACATGTCACCATTGTAATGCGGGATGCTTATGGTACACCGTTCCTGGATGGCCGAACGTGTCACTGCTAATGCGGGCTGCTTACGGTTACACCGCACTTAGAAGGCCGGACATGACACCACTAGTGGGCGGCGTGCGATGGTTACCCGGACGCAGGTTATTATACCAGTATTATTTATGCCTTGCATACTCAGTACAACGTTCGTACTGACGTCCTTTCTTTGGAAGCTATGTTCATGCCCACAGGTAGACAGGGAGACGGTGCAGATTCTTCAGAGCTATCAGCAGATTTACAGGAGCACTCCATTATTCCGGAGGTTCCATTTTGAGATATTACTTTGTGTACATATTTGGGCACGACAGGGTCCTGTCCCGTCTTTATGTCTAGTACTGTAGTAGAGGCTCGTAGATACGTATGTGTGGTAATAGAGGTTCCATGATGACTACATGTATACTTGTATATCATTTTTGTAGCCATGAAGGCTTATGTATATAGACATGTGTTGCTTTATCGATTATATATGTTCAGGGTGAGTATGATGATTAGCCTAATGAGAGGATCTCGGTGGTCAGCTCCGGGAGCTCGTCATGGCCCCTTAGCCGGGTCGTGACAGTTTCTAGGAAATAGGACATTATGGATACCATGTATAGGTTCACAATAAGGAAATCATGCCTTTAGAAAGAAAGGGTTAGCCTTACATACCTTTTCGTCTCCTCAACTACTTAATGTTTCTCCTTCCAAGTTCACAAAGCTATATTCAGGAGGATTCACACTAACGTCAAGTCTTGAAAATACTCATAAGTTCAAGCTCGAATAATTAATAAACTAACGAAAATTAGGCAGCACTTCCCCTATTCCATCTACTTCCACCAAATTTCAAATCAACTCCCAAACAACAATAACAACTTCAACAATACCATGATTAAGAGATTTCATTCATATTATATCCAATACAACCCCAAAACTTATTCCCATAATCAATTTATAACAACAACTTCAACACAACCCCTTACACTCTTGTATACAACACTTCCCCATCATCATTATTACCCCTCATAAAAAGATTATACTCAAAGTATTCTAATAATCATAACTCAAGTTAATTTACCACTCAAAATATCCTCAAATTCATATTTGAACTTCCTTTTTCTCTTTCTTTCCTCAATCAAGTTGTATAACAATCAAACATCCTCAACAACATGAAATAGAAGTGAAAACTTACCTTAATCACACAAGAGCAAGATTTGGATCAAATTATTCCACTTGAGTGAAACCTCCAACTTCAACACCGAAGGAATTCTTGGACTATAATGACCCGTTTCGTCGTTATAGTCTTTTCGGCATTTTCGCGCATTTTCGCTCATTTTCGAGCATTGATTAGCTCATTTTTGACCCGACTATTGGCATGCTTCCCAAGGTGTCTAGACCGGATTCGGGCAACTTTTGTGAAAATATAGGCTTAAAGTGAAAAATGGTTGACCCAAAGTTGACTTTTGGCAAACGAACCTTTGTTGGAATTCTATCGATTTCGAGAGGTTCGGATGGTCGTTTAGAACTTGTGTGTGTATTTGGTTCGGTTCCCAATGCACTTGGATGCATTTCGGGACTTCGGTTTGGAATTTGATATTAAGGCATTGGGGATTGACTCGATCAATGAGACCTCCGTTGGAAATTTTGAGGCCACGAGCGCGTTCGTAGTACGTTTTTATGTGGGTTTATGTGTATGGTATGTGAGCAGATAGCCTCGGGAACTAAATGAAAAATCAGATTGAATTGAGAAACTTTGGGAGTTTTATGGTGTCACCAGCACCGCAGCAGCAGCACCGTTGGAGCGGTAGCCCTACCGCTAGAGCGGTCAATGACTTTTGGTCATTACCTCTGAAGTGGTCAAGTTATCGCTGAAGCGGCAATGCTAGGGCGGTCCCAGTGTCGCTAAAGCGGGTGACAGGCAGTTAGTGACATTAGTAAAGTGTTAAAAGCTCTTAGACCCTCATTATTTCCCATTTCGATATATGAGCTTGAAGAAACTGTTCTTAGGGATATGTGGAGGAGAATCTTGGAGGTAAATCTTACCCATTTCTTTATTCTTCCTTTAATCCATTATCATGTAAGATTCCCCTTTTCCCTTAATAAACCCATGGTGATGGGAGTTCAAAGAGGGTTTTGGAAGAACATTTTCCCTAGGATTATTAATGATAAATTGGTGATGTTTATGTTAGATATTGATTAATCTAAGCTTATTAAGCATATATCTTCCACTTGTAGTGTTGAATTTCGGAACTGAAGACTTAGGGTTTATACCCAATTTGGGGGTTTTGCTTGAAATAAGAAATTAGCCTAATCCTTGAGTTAAATCAACAATTAGTGGTTGGGTTATGATTACCTAGTACTAAATTTGATATTTTGTCCCCAAATGTCTCGTTTTGCTCTTGTGGGCCCGTTTTCCCTATTTTTAGGGTTAGAATTGACCTAATTGAAATAGTAGCAATATTAGTATCATTCTTCATGATTTCTAATATAGAATTCGATTATTCTTAGACTACTTTGGTTCTGAGGTTCAGCAGAAGGGCAAGGCAAAGGAGTGAGTTGTTGGTGTTGCGGTTCGACAATCCAAGTAGGTTATGGCTTACTTTTGGTGAGACTTCGTATAGCGAAGTACATATTTAGATTAAAATGTCAGAGACAGCATGTGAACCTTCGGGTATGAAGTCGAATTAGACATTGCCTTAGGTTGGGCCCTGATATGTGTTAGGACTAGCCACCCCGTTATGTGTACTTTAATTGTTCTATTGTGCTAGCTTGATGCCATGAGTAGTTGGTAGTTATTGAATTCTGTGTTTTCATCTTGATTGGGACGGAATTGACATACCCGTTGTTGGTATTTTTTACTTAGATATATTGTTGGTGTACCCACTGCTGGTACATGTGATATTGATATGTTATTAGCA
>NW_026727126.1:0-35356 GCF_029784015.1 Lycium ferocissimum | reverse complement strand
TTGCGAATTTGACGATCACGAATTGCAACATGGACCTCCTCATATGTTAAGCTATCCTTAACAATTATAGTATCAGTAGGAACAACCGACGACGGGTCTCCTACACACTTCCGTAGCATGGATACATGAAACACTGGGTGTACAGCAGCTAAATCGTGTGGCAACTCAAGTTCATAAGCCACTTGACCAACCCTTCGCAGGATTCTGTAAGGTCCAATGTATCTGGGACTAAGTTTTCCTTTCTTGCCAAATCTTATCACACCTTTCATAGGTGAAGCTTTTAAGAACACCCAATCCTCAACTTGAAACTCTAAGTCCCTTCTCCTCATATCTGTATAGGGCTTCTGGCGACTCTGAGCCGTTTTCAAATGCTCCTGAATTAACTTGACTTTCTTCATAACCTGATAAACCAAATCTAGTCCTAGCAGTTCTGCTTGACCAACTTCGAACCAACGAATGGGTGATCTACATCTTCGCCCATAATGAGCTTCAAATTGTGTCATCTTAATACTAGCATGATAACTGTTATTATAAGCCAATTCAATATGAGGCAAGTGATCATCCCAATTACCTTTGAAATCTAGGACACATGCTCTCAACATGTCCTCAAGAATACGAAAAGTACGCTCTTCCCGGCCATCGTAAAGAGGATGAAAAGTTGCGCCGAGGTTCATCTTGGTACCCAATCCTTTTGTAAAGTTTCCCGGAAGTTCATTGTGAACCGAGCACCACACTCGAAATAATACACCGGGGCCCCATGCAATATGACAATTTCATTATATACAACTTGGCATAATCCTTTTTCTTGAATCTACGGTCTTAATCGATAAAAAGTCTGTGCGCCGACTTAGTAAGCCAGGTCAACGATCACCCTAATAGAGTAATGCCTACGGATGAATGAGGTAGACCTATTATAAAGTCCATATTTATCATTTCCGTTCCGACAGAATATCAATATTTTGTGCCAAGCCACCAGGCCTAAGGTGTTCGGCTTTCACTTGCTGATAATTTGGGCACTTAGCCACAAAATCCGTTATATTCTTCTTCATATCATTCCACCAATAAATCTCCTTAAGATCATGATACATCTTTGTGGACCTGGATGAATGGAATATCTGGAATTGTGAGCTTCATATATGATTCGCTCTCTGAGCCCATCTATACCTGGAACACATAATCTGCCTCGGTACCTCAAGGTACCATCATCTCCCCCTTATTCAAAAGCCGTTGTCTTATGCTTGGATCCCCTCCGTGTGTAACAAGTAGGGATCACTAAACTGCTTCTCTTTGACTTCAACCACTAAAGAGGAATAAGCTCTATTCTGAACAACAACCCCACCATCATCGGAGTCTAAAAGTCGAACTCCAAGATTAGCTAAATGGTGAACTTCATTGGTCATTATTCTCTTATCTGCATCAACATGAGCTAAACTTCCCATGGAATGCCGACTAAGAGCATCAGTTATAACATTCGCTTTCCCCGGATGATAGAGAATATCCATATCATAGTCCTTAAACAATTCAAGCTAACTTCTCTACCTAAGATTCAGCTCTCTCTGCTTGAAAATATACTGCACGCTTTAATGATCGAAAAATATCAACATGCACTCCATACAAATAATGACGCCAAATCTTAAGCACAAAATCATGGCTGCCAATTCTAAGTCATGGGTCGGGTAATTCTTTCCATGAGTCTTAAGCTGACGGGATGCATCAGCTACAACCTTACCATGCTACATTAAGACACATTCGAGACCAATTCCCGAAGCATCACAACATACAACGAACCCTTTTCCTCCGATAGCATCAAAACTAGAGAAGAAATCAATATCTTCTTCAACTCTTCAAAGAAGGCTCACAAGCATCCGACCACCGAAACTTAACCTTTTTCTCGAGTCAACTTAGTCAACGGAAAGGAGAAATAGAGGAAAATCCCTCCACAAAACATCTATAATAACCCGCCGGAAGAAACTCCTTATATCAAAAACAAAAGTGGGTCTGGGCCAATTCTTTACGGCATCAATTTTCTAAAAATCAACTTTAACTCCTTCGCCTGAAATCACATGGCCTAAAAACCACTGACTTAAGCCAAAACTCACACTTTGAGAATTTTGCATAAAGCTCATGATCCTTGAGTGTACGTAACACTACAGAGATGTTACGCATAATCGGCCTCGGCTTACACCAATATGTCATCAATGAAGAAAATGACCAATAAATCGAGATAAGGCTTAAAGACACTATTTATAAGATCCATGAAAGCGCATTTGTCAACCCGAAAGACATAACAAGAAATTCAAAGTGACCATAACGAGTTACAAAGCGATTTTTGGAATATCAACTTCCTTAACCTTTAACTGATGGTAGCCTGATCTAAGGTCAATCTTGGAATAACATTGGGCACCCTGAAGTTGGTCAAATAAGTCACCTATTCTGGAAAGAGGATACTTGTTCTTAATGGGGACCGTGTTCAACTAACGGTAGTCTATACACATACGCAAGGATCCATCTTTGTTTCAGACATACAAGACCCGTTCTCCCTAAGATGAGACACTTGGTCTAATAAATCCCTTGTCAAGAAGGTCTGACAACTGAACTTTTAATTCTTTTAACTCTGCTGAGTCATTCTGTATGGCAGAATGGATATCGACTGAGTGTCACGAAGTAGATCAACTCCAAAGTCAATTTTCCTGTCAGTAGAGACTCCGAGAAGATCTTCTGGGAAGACCTCCGGAAACTCATTAACGACTGGTGTCACACCCCACCCTTGGTAAGGCATGACTGGTACCCGGCACCCTATGGGAACCGAGTGAACCAAGTTATAACTTGCATCCTTCGTGTCTCGAATGGTAAAAATACGGCTAAAGGCTAAATATGAACATAATATCATGCATAAATATATGTGCAATGGGCTACGATGCCAACATAACTACCGACACAACATAACTAAGCTATACACAGGAACTGTCTGCAAAGCCTCTATGAACATGACTGAAATATAAAAGTCTGGACAGGGCCCCTGACATATATATATATATATATATAGACCCGGACTCGGTAATGCTCCAGAAGAATTGGAGCCACCACTCAAGACCGATTCGAGAGGTAACCTACGATGAAAGATCCTCGTCTCGTCTATCTACACCTGCGGGCATGAACGCAGCGTCCACAAGAAGGGATGTCAGTACGAACAATGTACTGAGTATGTAAGGCATGAATAGTAGCATGATATAAGAATGAAGATAACATAAGATAAAGTGAGCAATTATACCTCTTACACTTCCTGATATTTAAATCACGTAAATTAACTTGTCTATAGGAAAACATTTCATACACATCCATACACAATATAGACACATTTTCATTCACATACATTTTTTATACATACTTCTATCCAATCCGTAGCTGGCCCTATCAAGACTCGGTGTTATCCGTACCCGACCCTTTCGGGACTCGATATCATCCTTACCCGACCCTTTCGGGACTCAGTGTGATCCGTACTCGGCCCTTTCGGGACTCGGTGTGATCCGTACTTGGTCATTTCGAGACTTGGTGTCATTCGTACCCGGCTTTTTTGGGACTCGGTGTCATCCGTACCCTGCCCTTTCGAGACTCGGTGTCATCTGTACCCGGCCCTTTCGGGATTCGGTGTCATACACCCAACTGATCAGTGGGAGTGCAATGCATACATACATACATATATAAACATAAAAAAAATACATAAATGAAATCAACATCATAATTAGCATTATCATTATCACTATATCATTCCTTGAAGGATCAACCATCGTAAGATGAAATCGATAATGTCATGAGAGTATCGAGAACCATGAACTTAGATAGCATTAGAAATAGAATCGTCATCGCTACTGGACACGGCTTGCAGACAACCCTAGGACAGAACTACTCTGATACCAATTTGTCACACCCCACCCTTGGTAAGGTATGACTAGCACTCGGCACCCTACTGGAAGCGAGCGAACCAATTCATAACTTGTATCCTTCTTGTCTCGAATGGTAAATATACGGCTAAGGGCTAAATATGAACATAATATCATGCATAAATATATGTGCAATGGGCTACGATTCCAACATAACTACCGACACAACATAACTAAGCTATACACGGGAATTATGCTGCAAAGCCTCATGAACATGATAAAATATAAGTCGTGACAAGGCCCTCGACATACCCCTTAACACAAGTTATATATATACATATATATATACATATATATATATATATACATATATATATATATATATACATATATACATATATATACATATATATATATATATATATATATATATATATATGTATATAGATGTGTATATATATATATATATATATATATATATATATATAGATGTGTATATATATATATATATATATATATATATATATATATATATATATATATATATATATATATATATATATATATATATATATATATATATATATGTATATATATATATGTATGTATGTATGTACACCCGCATTCGGCAATGCTCCAGGAAGAAGTGGAGCCACCATTCAAGACCAGTTCCTAAAGGTAACCTACGATGAAAGATCCTCGTCTCGTCTATCTACACCAGCGGGCATGAACGCAACGTCCACAAGAAGGGACGTCAGTACGAACAATGTACTGAGTATGTAAGGCATGAATAGTAGCATGATATAAGAATGAAGATAACATAAGATAAAGTGATCAATTATACCTCGTACACTTCCTGATATTTCTGTCACGTAATTTAACTTGTCTATAGGAAAAACATTTCATACACATCTTTACACAATATACACATATTTGCATTCATATACATTTATTATACATACTTCTGTCCAATTCGTACCCGGCCCTTTCGGGACTTGGTGTCATCCATACCCGGCTCTTTCGGGACTCGATGTCATACCCAACAGATCAATGGGAGTGCAATGCATATATACATACATATATAAACATAAAAAATACATAAATGAAATCAACATCATAATTAGCATTATCACTATCACTATATCATTCCTTGAAGGATCAACCATTGTAAGATGAAATCGATAATGTCATGAGAGTATCGAGAACCATGAACTTAGATAGCATTAGAAATAGAATCGCCATCGCTATATCTCACCTCGAAAGAACAAGTATTATAAGGTGAGATCAATCCCAAAGAATAGTCTCAAGGTCATGAATAAGCTCAATAATATCATAAGGATCATGAGATTCATAGACTTCTAGCATTTGTGGAAGCAAGGATATTATGGATATGGCACAAAGGTTTATAACAAAAGAATCATGCCTTTAGGAAGAAAGGGTTTAGCCTTAACATACCTTAACCTTGCTGTGTCCTTAATACTTCTTGATCAATCCATTAAACCATTCAATTCCAATCTACATAACATAAGGAGGCTTCTAATCAAGGCTAGGTTTAACTCACATATTAAACTACTAGCTTGTCTATGAGAATTTGGATAGCATTTCCCTTGTGACATTCACTTCCACTCAACTCAACTCGATCCAATACAATAACATCATATTAATCCTCATGCATATTCACGTTGCCACTAAGTTAAATCAAAATCCATCCGAGAGATTCTTCCAAAACAAAGATGCATAACACATCTTATTCTATATATATCTATTTCAAGTTTACTTCCAAGTTATTCCATCAATTTTCCAGCCATAAATTACCACAAGAACGCAACCCAAAACAGTCCACAATATACACACACATCATCAACAACCACAAGGACAAGATACAATAATATAAACAAGTGAAAATCTCTTCAAATTCCATCCAAAATCAGTCCATAAGATAGCCATACCAACAACTCTTTTTATGTCTTGCAAACATATTTTCTTCACCTTAAAACCAACAATTCTTTTACACATGACTTAATAACAAAGTTAAGATCATATTCTTACCTTGAACACCCAAGACTTCTATGAAAAATCCTCAGTTTTCAACTCAAATGAGCGGCCACGCAACAATCATCACACTTACTATGTTACCCCTTACTAATCTTTTGATTTTAGGATGTTTTCTTGTCAAACTTTGATGGAAATAAATTAGGGTCACTTAGAGAAGATTCGGAAGAGTCTAGAGAGAGTTTAGGGATGAGAGAGGGGTAGGAATAGTGAAAAAAATGCAGATTTTCTCTTTTTAATTTTCTGGTCGTCACTTTTAACCCGAGTACTGTTCACTCGAGCTACTGTTCATCCGCGGGAATTATTTCAGGACCTCAAACTTTAATACACCGGTCTCTTTATTTGCATGCTTGGATATAATAAAAGTTTCATATAGTCTGTATAACTTGTTCAACATCCCAAACTTAACAAAACTTATTTTATTTTTCTCCGATTCGTTTTAACCTCCAACCTTCACGACACTCGCTTATCACTTGTTATACATGACATAAACACTTATAATTTCAAACATAATCATGTCCTTTGAGCTTATATGACTAACTTACGATGTAATTTAACGTACGAAAATACGGGATGTAACAACCGGTATGGATCGGGAGGGATGGAGTTTGGGCATGTAAATCCCTGATTCAAACTAAGTGAAGGATATACCCCTTGGAAATCATCTTTGTGGCCTTAAGATAGGAAATAAATCTACCCCTGGGCATCACTGAATTACCCTTCCACTCTAACTGGTTCGTTACGAAACTCAAATCTCGGTTTTGGTTCTACAACCTACGTAGAATAACACATAGCCAATCCATAACTATGATTACACCAAAGTCTACCATTTCTAATTCTGCTAAATCATCTATGGTTTTGCGGTGATAGACTAAAACTGGGCAACCCCTATAAATATGTCTAGCTATAACTGATTCCCCAATAGGGGTGGACACCTCAAAGGGTTCATTCAATTTTTTTGGTTCAATCCCAAATTTCTTAGCAATAAATGGGGTTACATAAGACAAGGTGGATCCTGGGTCAATAAGGGCACAGACGTCAAAAGTGAAAACTGTTAGTGTACCTGTGACAATGTCTGCACTTGCCTCTGTATCTTGGAGACCTGCCAGCGCATACAAATGGTTCTGAACACCGCCCGTATTGTCGAACTTTAAGGTTCCATGCCCCTACTGGGCTTGAGAATTATGAGAAGCTGCTAAATTTATAGATTAGGCCACATAGCTTCTGGTACCTTGGCTAGTTAACGGACAATCTCTCTGAAAATGGTCTTGCTGGTCACACCCATAGCAGACATACATACCCATGTGACACACCCCTGGGTTTTTATTACCACACTTGCTGCAAATCAGAATGTTATAAGTCTTCTGAACCACACTAGCCTGAGAATAGGAGTAAGTCAGCCTGGAATTCTATCTCTTCTGATCATTCCTGAACTTTGGGGCTGGGGCACTGGCTGCCGATGGAGCGGGTCCTGATGACCTGTTCTTAAAGAATTTTCTGCCTCCACCTCCCCCATGACTGAAGTTACCTGCAGACTTAGCTCTTTTACTAATTTCCCTCTCTTTTTCTTTTACGAAGAGCTTCTTCTTCTTTCATTCGATGCTCATTACCTTGCACAAAAGCCACCATTTTAGCAATGGTCATGTTGTTGTTCTGAGCAGCCATATTTGCATCGCCGTGCAAATCAGATTTGAGTCCCAGCACACATCTCCTAACTACGACCCTCATATCGGGAACTATATGGGGACCATGCTTGTCCAACAAAATGAACTTGTGATAATATTCTTAGATTGTCATGTTATTCTGCCTTAGTCTCTCGAATTCGACAGCCTTTGCTTCCCTGACCTCAATTGGCATGAAAGGTCGAAGAAAAGCATCTAAACTCATCCTGGGCAGCGGGAAGTGCATCCTCCCCCTGGATCGTTCCCATGACTCATACCGGATATAGGGCACATTATGTAACCGAAAAGCACCAAATTCTGTTGCTTCTGTTTCAGTAGCATGCATAATGCAGAACGCCCATCTATAAAGTTCTGCAGATCCTCCTCTGCCTTAGTCCATATGAATACTGGAGGTTTCATCCGCATGAATTCCTGAGTCTTGGAACTAGTAGATGCTCCACTAGCACTGACGCTAGCCGTTTCCTATCGCTGCACCTGATCAGCAACGATTTGATGAGCAACTAAATAGCTCCTGTGACATCCATGTCTGAAGCATTATGAGGAGTAGCCATAAGAGCGGTCAGCCGAGCCGTCCGTAGCACGTTTCGAGTCTAAGCGGTTTCTTCCCCCGAGCCGTATACGCGGCAGCCCTTTGGCTAGTAGCTGAGTTCCTCTTTGTGTACTTTCTTTTCGGAGCCATTTTCTATAATACGTAATTCACACGAGTTAGAAGAATTCCTGAAAGTACTTCTCTAACTACACGATCTAGAGTATGAAAGAAGTGAGACAATCCTGAATGTCTTCGCGGTCAATTGTTTATATGTGTAGGGCCACTACACATATGTCGACCCCACCGGACATGGTTTCATAGACTCCCTAAGACACTTAAACCTAGTGCTCCGATACCAAGATTTGTCATGCTCCGAGCCATGGCCTGGGCGTAACACGGCACTCGATGCCTGACTGCACGTGACCTAGCGAACCACATGGCTTGCTGACTCAACATAGGCATGAACTGATGTAGAATAATCAATGAACATGCATAATTCAAGTAAAGCGTAGGACCATAAATCATAAGTCTGAAAATATCATAATATAATAATGCAGAATAGTTTGAATAAACATAATAATAACGAGCCAAAATGGCTAAATGACTCTGAATATCTGACATAACATAACTGACTAGTCTATGAAACCTTTATCATGAGCCTGAACTGTAGAACATACTTGCTAGGACCATGCCCCCAACATACCTTATCTGCATAACTGACATAAATGTAAATAATGACTAAACCCCGAAGAAAACGGCGACAAAAAGCCGATACGTGACGATCCTAACGAGTGCATACGCATCGCCCTATAACCGCACCGCATTGTGAAACGCGGGCCCCCGGAAATAAAAGGGAACGTCAACACATTGAATTTATCGGGTATGTAAAGCAACTAAATGAAATAAACATAGCACATGAAATAACATGATGAGAGCCGAAAAAACTGGTCATGAACATGAATAAGCGAGGAAAGCATAAGTATAACCGAAAACATGAATCACCACGCGGGTATGCGAGTCCGCCGACCTCGATTAGCAAAGTAGCTCTTATACCCTGCACGTATAAGATATAAACATAGCATGAAAGGATCCAATCAATAAAGAATGAAGGAATCATCCCAAAAATGGGCTAGGATCCCTTAACTCACGGTGGCTAGCATAGTTTCAAAGTGTATTAAAGTCTTCTCGGTAATCTATGCCACTCCCAAAAGCCTAAACATAATATAAGTGGCATCTGAGCCCATGGTTTTTCATACAACATGACTTGCATTATACATGGAGCACTCACATAATATATTTGCATGAAAATGTGTAAACATGTAGAGTGTTTCATGAAAATAAACATAGTAATTAATAACTTGCAATGTAAGAACCCATGGAACGCAAATGATGGGGTTTTCACGGATTACGTACTCTCAATAACCAAAATGGAATATCAAAAACACAATAACGAACTACGTACGTAAACATGGTATATCGTGATATATATACTTAGGGTTATCATGAACATGTCTAAAACCCTAGTTTTGGTGAACTCTTGTACAATCATGGAGGAACGTGGCGTGGGGAAGAACAAAGATGTTTCCACACGTGAATAGAAGCCCTACATACCTGGTAATACTCCAAACTTGTAATAAAAATCCGAACTTTGAAGAACTCCAAAAACATGAATCTTGAACCTGAGATGGGTTTTCTTGAAAACCCTAGGTTGTTAAGATTTCGGTTAGAATTCATGTATAATCATTAAAATTCACTGGGACTATACGGGAGGGACATACCTTGGATGTATGAGGACGAGGAGAAGAGAGAATGGTTGTTCTAGGGCGGGATGTGAAAAATGAAGTGAAAAAGCCTTTAAACGAAGTTTTAAAGTTGTTGTCAGACCTGTTTACGCTCACTTTAGGCCCATTTTAAGGCCCGTAATTCCGTAAAAAAAATTTGGGTTTTTCGGATAATTTTACAGCCTGTAAATTCTGTCGTAAATCTAAGAGAACACTATTTTAGTAAAATGGACATAACTTTTTATACAGATGTCCGTTTGACTTCCATAATATACCGTTGGGAAGGTATTTCAAATATGTACAACTTTCGAGAAAGACTTTTTCCCAAATTCCATATAGATTTTTCTATAAACTCAATTTAAGAGAGACCTGGTGCAAACTCACTTGAAAACACGCTCCGTAAGGTAGCTTCCAACTTTACTCTGCCCAAGGACTCTTCTTATGTCTTTATTGGGTTTCAAACACCGTTTCTACACTACTCATATTGGGTTCATTATACCTCTATCTTACGAATCAAATCTTAGCCCGAATGCACGAGGTGTTACATAACTCGCGAGGACCCATGGTGTCCATGTACCACTCACTCCGAAACAGACCTCGAATCACGAGCACATATACCTTCTGCTTCGGAACAGACCTCAGACCATTGATTCATATCATACTTTCATCAAAGTGTCACAGTTTCTTTCATAGTTTCCATAAATCTTTCATCAATCATCTCCGAACCATTTTTGTCATGTATGAGTGAATGAATGCAGTAATGCTAAAATGTTAGCCAATGCCAATGAACATACTATGGATATCAAAACACCATAAGTCACATCAGGACTTACATAAATGTCACGACCCAACCCACGGGTCGTGCGAGCACCTACCATATGACAAACTAGTAGGCGAACCCTTACCAATAATACCCAACAATTAAAAACATGTGACAATCATCTTTTAAAATAATAAAATTAAACGTAGACATTTATTACAGACTCGTTTCAATATAAATAAATCCGAAATAAAAATCCGGGATCTAGTCTAGACGGGCACAAGAGCTCCTACAAGCTCCTACAATACAAGAAGACAAGATAATGACACAGCCTTCCAGCGGGAGGAGATAGTGCGGAGGAGAATATCTAATAGCCTAAGTTAAAACTTAATTAAAACTCGTGAACACATCTACACCCAAAAAGGGCGTAGCAAGAGTAGTATTAGTACACCATACGTATCGGTAAGCATCATAGGTCGACTAAGATAGTTCACGAACAATAACATACGTTTTCATCAGGGTAAAAAAGATAAGTCAAGACCTCAAGAATTCTAGATAAGACCATTACCATACCGCCCCTTCTTTACTCCCCGATGCTCGCTTTTTTATTTCCAACCATAAGGTATTCTGCTAAAGTCCAACCTAGTAACTCTCGTGTTCACATTGGTCGTATACCGTACTTTACACCTATTGTTTTAAAGAGTCCACCTATTCACCTTGCTACCGTGATACGATGTATCTAGTGGAAATAGATCACTATCTAACGACCAACATTACACTTGCCCCTTGTAACCCCTTCCCCGCTGTGCTCCCGCAACACACATAATTTGAATGGACAACGTTAACGACAAGAATACACACATGTAAAACAATAAATCATGAGAATGCAATGCAATGCAAATGTGATGCAAGACTCGACACACTATACATACGCGCTATCCGTGTTTTGCCCGCACTACGACCTGCAGGACCCATAGCATTCATGTACCACTCGTTCGGGAATATTCCTGACCCGAGCATAAACCTCCGCTCCGGAAAGAACCTGCACATAAGGCCACATTAATTCGTATACATATACGTAATCCAAGTACTATCCCACGTCCACAAGTGCCGGATAACACAAAGGCGTACACTATGCCTTGCCTATTTACCTCTATTTCCACCGAACACTAAGAATTGCAATGCACAAAACTACATGACAAATCAATCATAATCCTGTACTTCTTGACGGGCGTTAATGCAAACGAACTTCGTATAATTCAATTAATACGACCTCCTAATTTTAAGGAAATAACCATAAGCGAACATCAACAATAAAGATATACACACGGAATTTACTCCCCCTCCTAGGATTAAGCAATTACGAGGCATTCCGCGACCACATCACTTTCTATTGCTTAAATCTTGTTATCATAGTCCTCATTTATACCCCATTTTAATCATATTACAAGTACGTCTCTCCAAACCCTAAGGTTCGAAGACCTAAGCATGCATTCTCCCATCAACTCTAACATGTATACGATTAGCTAATCAAAGTCTAACTAAAGTAAAACCGTAACTCCACCTCTTTGGCGAACAAATATTTTATTCTCCATGAATTTCTCATATTCTTAACCTCCAGACCGAATCCATGAGCTGCATCTTCATAGGAAAGGTAGAAGAAAGATTTAGAAGGAATTTTTTTTTGGGGCTATGGTTTTTCTTTCATGAGGAACCCTGTGGTCGCCCCTTGAAAGTCTTATGTTGAAAAGAGAGAAAAATAGATCGAGTATCAAATTTCGTACATTGTTTCAGCGGATCGTTGGCCGGCACCGCCACGGCGGTCCACCACCGCCAGCGGTCCGCCTTTTTAAATTTTTTTTGACGTTTTCCACACCCTTTCGAAATTGACAAGCTCTCACTTCTAACTCTTAAAACATCTTATGAAGCTTATTAACCACAACGCCAGACTTAAATTGGGCAAGGTTTCAAGAAATGTTAAATAACGACCTGATGGGTCGTTACAATAAATCACATCACCTATAGAAAGGAGATCAACAATCTAGCTTCAATCACCATAGTGAATCTATCATATCACTTCACTTCCTAACACAACAAGTACACCATAAGTCACAATGCATAAAATAATGGCAACTAGCCCATATAATCAGAAGTCTTACCAACCTAAGAGTATATTTATCCCAACATTATGTCTGAAGACCTAATCATGCTTTCTCTCGTCAATTCTACGCATATATACGTTTCACTAATCAAATTCTAACTAAGGTAAGTCGTAACCTACCTCAAATGCCGAACCGGAGCCATGTACTACTCCACCTGAGCCTTCCCTTTTCGAAGCGCCTCGGAGCAATCAAAGTCTAATAATATCAATGCTAAGTAAGTAAATGACCATAACAAAGTCAACTAATCGGAAAAAGAGACAGGTGCAAAAGTACTTAAAATTCCACTATTGAATCATGAGGGAAAAACAGCAAATCAAGGACGAAATTACACTACCCATAGTCTAATTAGTCGTTAACCTTAATTTCATGGAATTCTAACCACAAGTGGTCCCTCAGTTTCATCAATTATACCAAAACCCCCCAAATTAGAAAGAACCCTAAATTCAAGAATTGATTCTAGAAGCCAAGGGAGATTCAAACCTAGAATCTATTAATCCACAATTTAGATAATAGGAATCAAAGAATTAGAACATCAATATTCAATTAGGTTAGTGGATTCAATGATCAACAACCTGGTTTCATAACCCATCATCCTCATTAATCATTAACGACCATCGATATTAAATAATCAAGGATTAACTAAAAGAATAAGGTATAAGGACCTACCAAAGATGATTCCACCAAAGGTTCTCTAGAAATTGCCCCCAATGCTCCTTAGAATTAGGTTTTTGGTGAATGGAACTAATGATTCGAAGTTGGCAATAAAAACAAGGTTTCTGGTCTAGCGATCTTCACTGGGGTGACAAATTCCCTCTTTCGCGATCCCGCCGCAGCGGATACTCGTCTGCCAGGGCAAACTTCATTTAATGAGTCACCCTTTTGCTCCTGTGGGACAAGTCCCAGTTGGGCGCACCCGCAGGGCGAATACCTTCCGCTAGGGCGAGACACCAGAAACTAGCAAATTTCTAGATTCGCCAAGTATCCACCCAAAACCCCGACATCCATGTGAGACCTCCCAAATACAAACTAAACATGCAGAAACAAGTAAAAACATGCTACAAATCCATCCGTGACCTCGAAATTCCCAACGGAGGTAACTTTGATTCGTTCAACCCGCAAATGGCTAAAACCAAGTTTTCATCCAAGTACCCAAAACTGTCACGACCCAACCCCGTAGGCCGCGACTAGTGCCCGAACTGGGCACTCGTACGCACTTATTTACCAGAATCATCATACAAGTACTCATGCATACACAAAGATCATACGTAGTCTCAGATTGTCGCAAACACAGATATATATCACAGAAGCCAGCAAGGCTATCATAAGGCGCAACGTCCCAAAATATATACGGGACGCAAGCCGCGACAAGGTCGCTGAGACGTAACGGGACCGCCCAAACATGAAACATACGAACACACCTGTACAGGAATAGGCACAACCCACATATATGTCTACGTACTCCTCAAACATGACAATCATATGACGCGGACAGTGGCCCCGCAAAGATTCTCGAATGAATATATACATATGCAACGGAAGAGTATATACCAAAATATAGGCTCCGGAACAAAGGAGCACTCCAAACAGCAGAATAGGTGTCCTAGGGTCGCGGATCACCGAAACGGGCGTTCGTACCGCTGGCATGAAACGCACCGAAGAAAGGGTCGATTTAAATACGTACCGAGTATGCAAAGCAAGAAATACAAAGAAATAGAATCATAATCGAAACAAAGGCTTAAAATAAGTACAATATCCAAAATACCAAAATGTTTACTTTTAAACACAAGTCATGTACGGGGGCCTGTGAAATATGGTTGCCCACCCGTCATCGCGCCATAACACATCATACTCCCGAAGATTTCATATCTCCAAAACCCGACATATCCCATAACACATCATAACGCCATAACACATCATAACACCAAATATACACGGCACCCGCCCCTCTAGTGTGGCTCGGCGAACCGGAACACATCATACTCCGAATATAACATAGTGCTCACGATTATATAACCGGCCCTAGACTCCGGCGAAAGATACAATGTAATGCACGAGCGTAGTCGCGAGTAACCATATGCATAAAAATCATCATTGCGTACTTAATAAATAAGTAAGTAATCAACACTCGGGGGTCGGGTGATAGTTATATTAAGTTCTCGTCACAAAGTCGTCGAGCTATACAAAGGGAAGTAGAAGGGACCCACGGACGAGCATCAACCCAATCCGAGCCCGCCTGTGGAAATTATAGTCATTATACGCTGCGTAACCTCCTACGAGCATATCGAGGCGATCCTGCCTCATTTACGAAAGTTACGGCCATTATTAGACGTAGAATCCTTTAGAGACAAAATCCTTATGCAATATTTGAAATCCAATTATACCAAAGACATAGGGACCATAATATTACTACATTAAAAATGCCGACGTTAAGAGGTGAATAAGTATCGTAGACATGCTCGGATCATAAGAGTGGAATTTCCTCGAGGCTCGTATCATAGCCTATTTACAACTAAGACATGCCAAAAGAAAGAGAGGTTAAGCTTTACATACCTCGTCCGCTCTCAAAGTTAATCCAAACCTAAGTCTCGGACTCCCCAAGATCTACACAACATCATCGATACCAAAAATTAGCTATAGGCATTTAGGAATTCAATTCCAAACTAGCACTAAATTCTGTAAATTGGGGCGCATTTCCCCATAAATTAAACAACCCCGAGAATTCAACTCGGCCAAATCATCAACAACAATACCAACAACCACGTTTACAACATCAATAATCAATTCAAAATGCATTCTAACGTTAGTAACTCTTTTCTACATACTTCGACAACATTCCATTATATTCAATTCAACCACATATGATCAAACTAACACCAATGCTCACACGTTCAATTACTAATCCGAAACCTTTCAAACAATATTCAAGAACATTTCCAACAATCCGCACAATATTCAAAACAACCCAACCAAAGCACCATTTCACCCGAAACCACCCCAAACCCGAGAACAACACAACAACACATTCCTCTCTCCCAAATTCATGAATTAAACTAACAATCCACACTTTAACAATGTCATTCTCATAAATATAAAAACTACACTAAATTCACGTTAACTTCCAAATCAGCCCACAACAATTACAACATCAACTTGAATCATTAAACTCATTATCAACATAGAATCCATAACAACAACAACCAAAACACCTAAATAAAATTAGTTCATTCTTAACCACACAAGGGAGGCCATATTCGGCCACCACCCCAACCTACCAACTTCATGATTTTCATTCATTTCAACACACTACAACAATCAAACATGCTAAATAAAATTAATTCATCACTCCTACACAACACACACACCTACATGGCTACAAGCCATCCACAATATTCCATATTCACGGCTCAACTTCAACATGCAATATTTCATGAATTTCATCCATTTTTACATACTACAACATGCACACATCATTCATAACATATGAAAAAGAGGATTAAACCTTACCTTTCCTTCTTAACTTCACAACTTAGCTAGGGTTTGTTCTTGCAAGAATGGATGTTTTGTTTGTTCCAACAACTACACCACGTTAAAGAGGACCTTCCAATTGGTTGATTTGCTAGAAGAAACTATTTTTTTGCTCAATATTTTTGGGCTTCAATTTTTTTCTCCATGGCCGAATGGTCCTCAAGTTTTTGTTCTCCAAGGTTCTAAATTTTTCTAAGTGTTGAAGATGGAAAAGATGACTAATTAGTCATCTTTTGATACATATAATAACCATCCATGTGGCCCTTGGCCCACACTCATGTGGCCGGCCACATGCCCCTTAATTCATGAAATGTCCACTTTCCAAAATTAACTTTTAACCCCAAATTTCCCTTAATATTTCATGCCACAAAATCATAAGCAACTTATGTCTTAAAACAAAATCGTGGTTAAAAGTCTCGACTTCGTATCCCGGAATAGTCTTGTCCCTAATTTATCGTAGTTAACTCGGATTGTCCCAATGTACAAAATACGGGATATAACAAAAACGCACCCGAAAGCCTCAAGAATTGAACCAGCCATCCCACCAAGTCCTAAATAACCCTCCGGACCTCGCAGAATCAACGAAATTCCAAAAAAGGTCTGTTTATCCAAAAGTCAACTATTGGTCAAACGTTTTCACTTAAGGGCTCTATTTCTTCAACTTTCACTAGAAACACTCGAATAACTCGGGAACTGGGTCGACGGGGATAATATGGTCAAAACACACATAACGACTGAAAGGGTCATTAGAGTAGTTTACTCTTTCGCTCTAGGATGAAGGAGATAGGTGGTTTTTTAGTCTGCTCCCTCAACTCAATGTATTCTCTTTTTGAAAGATGAATTAAATGTACAGTTGCTAGCAGAAAGTAATCGTGTTAACGACAAAAAAAAAAAAGATGATCCAACATTGTTGCTAGCAGTAATGAAAGAAGACTAAGATGATTCTAGCTCATGGTATTTAGACAGTGGAGCAAGCAAGTATTCACAAAAGTCGTTACTTACCTCAGTTTGAATCACTATCTAGTGAGTTCTCTCCTATTGCCTCATTTTGACATGCAAAAGGAAAAAAAACACTTCTTACAGTTATATTAATGAGATATAGATAATGCCTCCACTAAGTCTGAACTTTGTAATGAAGCAAAATAACTACCTATAGGCTACCACCTCGAAAAGCCTTGCCCTTACTCAAAGCCTACGAATGCTCCCAATATATTCAAAAGTATACTCTTCGGGCTTTAACGAGTCCGACGATTCCTATATTATAATAACAAATATTTCAGACTAAAAGTCAAAATAAAGCACTAGGGTCAAAATCATAATTTTAATACATTTCCACATGGCACATATTCCCACGAGATCAAAATTATAATCAATTTCAAAATCTGATATCAATCTGATCTTCAATTTAACAATTTACACTCTCTTAAACCTACGCCAAAATCCCCAACTTTTTCAATTCAAATATGTGATTCTAGGCATTAAAGTCAATGGGTAATCAATATAATAACATTAATCCAAGTAGAAAACGCTTACCCTTTGTGATGAACTTCCATCTTTGAATCGCCCTAAAATTGAGTCTTCACACCAAAAAGTTCTGAAATAGCATGAAATCTTGATCTGCTCATTCAAATTGTATTATGCATATCCTTTCATGACCACAGTTGGGACTCTCCCAATTATTATGTGCAATTCGGCGAGATTTCTACACAATCACAGAAAAACACCATAAGACCGCGATGCATAGAGGTCCAACTTTGCTTGATCACAACCTCGCTCATGCGATCACTATGGTCTGCAACTTCACTAGAAAACAATCAACTGTGGTTTAGTACAAGTGAGGTTTTACCACCAAATACTCACCTAAATCTCTCGGGTCCCAACCGAACTCCTCAAACAAGTTCTAAATGGGTAATATGACTTGTTTTAAGTCTCAAAATTCAAAATCATATGTTAAATCTAAAAATGAAGAGTCGGGTTATTAAAAGAAATGAGGATCTTGCTTCATGGAAAGTGTCAATTGGTCACTTTGGTCAAGCAAATAGTTCCTAGAAAGTGGCAATTGGTCACTTTGGTCAAGCAAATAGTTCCTAGAATTTGTACAGAACGAAGAATCATCTCCAAACAATAAGCATCAGCTTGAATAACATGTTAGCTAAGTAAGGTATTCCTATTTTTTATGATCTTCTATGTACTTTGTAATAACTATAAGATGGACTTGGATATCTTTGTAGGTGCAAAGAAAGCACGTGAAGTGGTATTCAACGTTCTATGGGATGCGTGCGTCCATGATGATCTTTCAATTACAGAGGCTCTTGCAAATATTAAAGATATTTTTGCAGAAAATGCAAAGCAATTCTAGAAGCTAGATGCGCCATCAAGATATTCTGATGTTGAACCTCAGTCTATATCTTATTCTTTAAGAAAGAAAGAGTTAAATGGTCCACTAACAGATGTTACTCTTGTTCGCATTATTTGGTTAGATTTCTCCGCGCAGCATAGATGTCGTGTAAGCTTTACCTTATGTTTTTACCTCTCTACCTTAAGATTATGAATAGCTTAAGCTTTTCAATTCCAGCACCTACCTAAACCTTTGTTCCACTTTCAGAAAATGCAGGAGTATAAAACAAAGTTATTAGTTATCAACAACAAAAGATACCTTAATTGGGAAATTATCTAAAAGTAAATCATGATGCATTTGTTCCATTCATTTTATAGTGTATTTTCTATGATGTTTATAAATGGCGTTGTCTCATTTTTCCTTCTTTTCCACTCGTAAGCTAATTGACTGGAAAAGGTCAAAAATGTGAAAGGCTGGGTTTCAGATTACTAGATTCATATTTTGGATGATTAATTACAACTAGAATTGAGCTAAATCTAGAAGAGATCCTGCTTCTTTTGTTGGATTAAATCTCACATACTAATTAGAGAATTTCAATAAAAGTATAAAGAAATAGGCAAAAGGTTGCTTTACTATAAAAATCTAAAACAAAAGACTACATAGTATTTCTATTTCATTTTACATCAAGTATATAGTAAGTTATCTTCTGCAGAAAATAAATATGATCCATCTTTTATGAAATTTGGAAATTGATTCTATGAAACATTTGTAGACATCAAAATTTGATGTCTACAACTTTAATGGTCATACATTATATGTTGCGAATCAACAAGTTTTCCTACAATTTCTCTTCTTCAAAAGTAATAGTATACTCCTACAATCATAATGTCTAGCATGAAATGTTATCTACTTGTCATGTCAATACCAAGGAGAATCTACTGAGTTATTTTCAAATTTTGGTTGGTAAATTCTGTTTCCTGTCTACCTTTGTAGAGCTATTATTACATTATTTGCATGTTCATCGTTTGCTACCATTTTACTACCTTACTGATATTGTTTTGAAAATTTTGTTGCCTATGATAACTTGAAAGTTGACCCAGATTAATCCTTTTGAAGACTATTTCCATTAACAAATATTTGCTGTGAGCATCATGTTGGATACTAATTGGCATTTTCTTGCTTTGATCCAACGTATATTGAATTTGTTCATTTCTTGTGCATCACTTACAGGTTGTTCCCCAACATCGCTACTACAGTTCTGTGAAGAAATATGGTCTTGGCTTAACTATTGAATGTATGTGATTGAGTTCAATATCTGACAATCTATGCGAAGAACATTCGCTCTCTTCCTCGGGTGAGGTCAGAATTGTTCCCGACTTATCAACCAAATGCAGAATCCCCTGGTACTCTTTGCAAACCAATGTATTATTGCATAATATATTCAATTTTCCATTTTGTCTATCCAATTGAAACTAAGTTAAATAATTTAGCTTCGATCAATTGTACATATGTTGTCTTTAAATTTCCATCGAGAAGTATAATGATAAGATTAGGGAAGTCACCTATTCATTCATAATTTTGTGCTTAGCAGTGGAATATTGTCAACTCTCTCACGTTAGAATCGAAATAATAGAGCGTTATGCCAAAGCTAACAAAGAAACCTTGAACGACGATAAAAAAGACAAATTATGAAAAGACACATAATATAATAAAATGGTTTGGTCATTTTATTTACATATGATTAATATTAAAAACAAAGTATAAAAACTATTATGAGAATAATCTCCCCCTAAACATGACTTTTTGATGACTACATTGTGAATGTTATTGTATTCTGTTGTATGAGATGTATTCTTCAATTTATATAAGTCCAAAACTTTTTCCTCCAAGAAAGAGGTTAGCCAAATATGGAAGATTTTTAAAACCAATAATGATAATACTTTGTCGTTCCTTAAATAGAAAACTAAATCAATAGTATATGATAAGAAAATCAGGGCAAAAACCCTAATATATCTTTGTTTCCTTTCTAGAAACAGTATAAAACATTTTAAATTTTGGTAAAGATACAGTTACCTCGATCTAGGGAGGAAAGAATTGGAATAGGTGCACTTGCAGAATCATAGGGTTTGGGGAAAACTTCACCACTTTCAGTTTCAAGTATGCTATCTCTAGTTAAGGATGCTTCTTTCTTACAAGTTCTGTATCTCAATTGCTATTTACTAGACATAATCCAGAGGAAGTTATCAACATTTTGTTTCTCTGAATGTGCACCTTTCTCTATTAACTCTCATTAATTCTCTGACACTCGCAGCAAAAATAGTCATCCTTATTTCTAAGATAAGATGCAATGGAAGCATAGGGTGAAGATAGTTGCATGAAATCTTATTGAATTTAGTTATTTTCCAACTGTTGACTTTTAAGATCTTTCTATTGTCTCACTCTTCGAGTTTTCCCTTATGCTCTCCGGATTTCTCATTGTAAATCTTGGATATTAACTTGTTACCGATTTTAACACTTTCCATCAAGATCAACTTTAGTTATCGTTGACTTCTTTTAAGAAAAAAATATTTTTCCATGTGGTGGTAAGACCCTTTTATAATAGAACCATGTAATTATAACATGAAAAGGTTGGAATTACATCCACTTCTTTTCAATGCAGAGAGTGACCACATCTACTCTACATAAAAAAAAAAAAAAAAAAAAAAAAAAAAAAAGGCCCATTACAAATACAGTTCTATTAGCACCCTTCCCACTCATATGCAACAAATATACAGATGCAATTCGTGAGGGAGGATGCACCACCAAATGTACAGAACTAGAAAACATATGGCTAGATAAATTGATTCTTCACGACCCTATACCTAACACTAGGCATTTGAGCTTTGTCTCATCTGAAAGGGCCTAAAACCTTTTCATTCATTTTTGCGCAAAATCATCTCTCTACACAAAATCATCTCCTACACAATAAAATACAAATACTAGGTATAGAATGAACAAAATCAATTTTTTCAATTCAAACCAACCAGCATGATGCTGATTGAGTCTTATTAACAAAATAGTCAGTACAGATGAAAAAATGGCCAAAAGTGCCTATGCAAAGATTAGAAAACAAAACAAAAACAAAAGATGACACTGCTACTGCTACTACTCAAGCCTTGGGTTGATACCATTTCAAGTCACCTCAAAGCTCTCACCAGGTGCTTATGGAATCAAAATCCAATAGAAGAATTCTTCAAGCTGAAATTAAGCTATTGTTGTCACCTTGTTTTTGAATCTGCTTCTATAGTTCCTTATGGCAATGCAGCTTTTGAATATCCAATCTCAAAGAACACACCAATAAACTAACACTTCTAAATCTGATCCTGCATTTCCATTCTATGTACTGCATGATGCTATGAAAACTTGCAAAGGTATCCTACTGTAGTCAATCTGGTTCCCTTGCTTTCCATGTCTTGAACCTGAAGCATGGAATCTGTATTTTTTCTGTCAATAAAATACCCTTTGCCTCTGCTGGAAGCTCATGCATACAATTATATTGAAGATAACCTGCAAAATGAATAGCCATTTTAGCTAAATAATTTGTCAGTCTGTTGCATTCTCTGAAGACATGAGCAAACTGGATATGACCTTTTTGTCTCCAATCCTATATCATGTTCACCTCCATATACACTCTCCATGGAACTTTCCATTCCCCATTCAGGACCTTTTTCCTTATTAGAGAATCTGTTTCTACAATAAGTGGAAATAATTGATTTCTAGCACAATATATGACTCCTTCCAGTATAGCCTTATATTCAGCATCAATAGCAGATGATTCTGCTATTCTACTTGCCCATGCAAACACTAAGTCACCTGTACTATTTCTGATACAAAGATGCAGAAGAGCACTGCTTAAAGTACTCTTATAAGCACCATCAATGTTGAATTTAAACCAACCATTTGGAAAAAATGACCACCGCGCCGTGCTAGTGATATATGGCTGATAATCTTCCAAAACTTGTACTAGTTATGGCCAATTGTTTGGCAATGTCAAGCCTAGATATCTTGTTTTTGCCAGTTGAACCAGATGCGAATTAATCTCACATATAACCTTGTTTCTTGACATAACACCTCCATGAACTATAGTATTCCTCCTTTTCCGTAACTGCCACATATGATGGCTGGAGCTGCTTGATATAAAGGTTTCAACTTGACACTACATTTTGCTGACCAGCAATTATTTACTGCTGAATTGATCAGCACAAAAGGGCCATGAACACCTGCTGCAGTTGCAAAAATCCGCCACATGTCTGCTGCAATCTCTCTTGTTAAAAATAAGTGAACTATGGTCTCTTATTGAGGAAAAATACAACATCTACATATAGAACAATGTTGACTCCCATGGTTGCCAAAATATCATCAACTGGTAACTTATGGTGCCATACTCTCCATATAAAGAAAGCAATCTTATAAGGTAGACCCCTGGTCCACATAAGCATATAGAACCATTGCTGCCCTTTTTTCTTCCTTAAAACTTCCCATGCACTGCTCACAGTGAATCTCCCTATACTTGTTAACAACCACCAAGCTTTATCACATTGCCTTTCCCCATCCCTGATAGGCAACTTTGATCTGATATGCTCAACAATGTTATCAGATATTGTATTTTGAAGTATCTCAAAGTCCCATTTTCCATCTGATAAGACTGCATCAACATCCTCTAAATCTTCATTGGCATGAAAACCAACACGAAGGAGCTTTATCAATGGTCCTAGTCTATTCCAGTTGTCAAACCAGAAACTAGATGAACCATTCTTTGTCTCCGACCAAATTTGTTGTTCCACCTCATCTCTAGCCTCTAGCATTTTTCCCCATGGCTGTGATCCCCTTTTCCATTAAACCAAGGTTGGAATCTATTTCTTACAATATTTGTTCCACATGAAAGTTGACCAAAGTGTGTAGCTTGTCCTGAACCTCCACCATAACTTTGCAAATAATGCCTTTGAAACATCGAACAGTGATCTAAACCCCATACCCCCTTCTTCCTTTGGAAAACATAGATTTAACCAAAGATGCCCAATGTCTGTTATTCCTCTCCTTGATGTTACTTTAATAAAATCTAGCAAAGATTTTATGCAGTTCCTGAATAGTGAATTTTGTAGGAACCGTTGCTGACAACAAGTACATTGGCATGCTTTGAAGGACACTCTTAATAAGGACTTCCTTCCCACCAAAAGACATCAATTTGCCTTTCCAATTATGTAATTTGTCCTTAACTTTCTTGATCAACTCATTGTAGTATACCTTCTTCTTCCTTGTATGGAAAATAGGACAACCTAAATATTTGAAAAGGAAATCATCTCTTGAAAAAACAATGACTTGAGCTACTTTTAGTGCTAAACTGCTAGAACAGTTTATGTGCATGCAAAAACAGCTCTTCGATCCATTCATCAATTGGCCTGACTGATTTTCATACGTATGTTGAACCTATATAATCAGCTCTAAAGAATACTTGTCTGTTGATGCAAAAATAATAATGTCATTTGTATAAGCCAAATAGTTCAGATCAACACTCCATTTAGGCATGCCATAAGATTTAAACATTAGATCATCAAATAAACCGTTCAAACCTCTTGACAAAACTTGAAAGAACAAGTATAAACAAAGATGGAGACAAAGGATCCGCTTGCTTTACTCCTCTAGTGGAATGAAAATATCCATGTGGCTGGTCATTTAACATCACTGAATATCAATTGTTTGCAATAAGTCTCCAAATCATATCCATAAAAACATCTACAAATTCCATTTTCTTAAGAACTCTGATCAGGAAAAGCCAGGACACCCTATCATAGTCCTTTGCCATATCCAGTTTAATCACAACATTTGCAGGCCTCCACCTTTTCCTTATGTTTGTAACAATTTCTTGAATAAGCAACACATTTTCAATTATACTTCTTCCGTTAACAAATCCAGATTGATTTGGAGATACCAATCTAGGCAGAATACTTTCCAACCTTCCATGCACAACCCTTGAAATAAATTTGTTAATGAAGTTACTCAAGTTAATAGGCCTCATGTCTGCATAGGTTTCCACTTCTTGCTTCTTAGACAGCAGTACCAAGTTAGTATGAGTAACCGACTTTGGAAGAGTGTGACCCTCATAAAATGCTTTCACAACATTCAATACATCAACCCTCACAATTATCCAGTAGAATTGGAAACCTATGCAGATATGAGGCCTAGTAGCTTGAACAAAATCAATTTAAACACAAGAAAGCAATCACAATACAAGGCAAAACATAGCTAAAACTATGTATTTCTAGCGTCGTTCAATTACGGTACACATGTTATACAAGCAATGAACCACTTGTTACAAGCTTAAATATTTTTAAAAAGTATAGCATGCACTTACATGGATATGAATAGATATGTTTAGTTGGTTAACTAGGCGAAAGTTAGAGGGATTGGGTGTCAATCACATCTCATCCCAAAATTGGGGCGTGACATCAAAATTAAGTCTTGTGAGGAAGTCGTATGTGCGATTTCTATGAAGCGCGTCAAGGTTACAGGATCTTCAACATCGCATCAGAATGTATTGTTAATGGTCAATATCTGGCCACAATCCCTACAAGAGATCAGCATATTATGTAACTTATCGTGCCCTTACTTCATGGTTGTTACTTTCGTCTCGAGTTCATAGACTCGAATTGCATCTTTGACTTTTGAGTAGGTTTGTTGGATTGCTTCCAATATCTCCTTAGTGGTACTCAGAAGTATCACTGTAGAAGTTATCTTTGGAACAATTTAATAAAAGAATGACCAATAAGTCTTGCCCATAAGCCTATACAATGATCAAACTTGGGATCTTCCACAAACAAACAAGTGCAGATCAGATGACTCAGCTTTTATTTAAATTTAACGAAGGTGAGTTCAAAAACAATGTGACCATCCCAAAAAATTGTCCAATTTTGTCCATTCAACTGGTTGGCAACCTGGAATTTTTTAAATCAGTATCAATATTAGAGAGAGAGTGCATATTTTTATTTACTTAATAATTAAGTATTAAATAGACCCGTTAGCCATCACGGGGACTTGATTGTTTCCCATGCGTTAGGCATGAGATTTCTTTTCGATAATTTGATGGCAGTGAGATTCAAACCCAAGTTCTTTTGCCAGCTTTGTTACCATATTTGAAGTGGAGGAGATATGTGTATTGTATTACAACTAATCACAACATACAACCCAGGGGATTTATATATCTTGATCCAAATAGAGCCAACTAGTAGATCTCTACAAATCAGGGATAAAAATCAAATAAAAGTTGATATTCTTCACGACCTAATATCGATCCCAAGCAGTACCAGAATTGTGTCTATAAGATAGAACATGTTACCCTACCTATTTCGTGGTAGCGTTTGAGGAATAGTAAAGAAAAGTAAAGTAAGAACACAACAAGTTTACATGAAAACCCCCAAGCTCACAAGGATGAAAAAACCATGACCTATACCTTTGTATGCTTTTTTTCAAAATCCACTACACTGTGAGCCTGTGCAAATTCAAGTTACAAACTCTGTAACCTTGGAAAAACTCTAATTCCTATCTCACTAATCTCCCTAGACTAGTAAGCCTACTCCAAGTTATCCCAACTTAAAGTTGAATTTGACTAACATTCATACCTATAACATTCATACCTAATTTGCTTCTAGGAAAGCTGATAAGGTACAACTCGATAAACAGTCCTAATACAAAAATATACACTCAAGAACTATAACACATAAACACTATGAAACTAATTCTTTAATCTTCTTCGTAGTATTAGGCGGCACTTCTTGAATCAGAACACCCAATAGTTAGTCTTATGATTTTTCTCATTCTGAATATGCAAAACGTCTTCATGGCAGGACTTGAATATTTATAGCACTAGGTTTGCCTCAAGTCGGCTGAACTCAACCCTACTTGGTAAGACCCGTTATGGGAGTTAGGGTTTGAGTTGACTTGGGATTCTTGCATTCACGCGTCTTGAGTATCGTTGTAGGAGTCTGAAGTATCTCGATAATTATGGTAAGAAAATCTGCAAACTTGTCCGCCAAGTCTTTACCATAAAACACAAATCCTACTCGTAGTAGAACTCTAAGTTGGAACATATTCTTGGACCTCGATTTGTCACGACCCAACCGGAGGGCCATGACGGGCACTCGGAGCCAACCTACCGAGCACCCCTTGACCTACATCTCATAATCATATCTAGGTGGACCACAAAGATAACTCATAAATATCATAATCTAAAGTAAGGGAGTCCAAGAGATATAAATGCACAACAAACTATTCACACACACACACACACACACACACACACACACATATATATATATATATATATATATATATATACACACACACACAAGCCGACAATGCTGCCAAAATGATAAGACACAATGTGGACCGAAAAGGTCACAGAACATCAAACTATACACATCTGTCTACGAGCATCGACATGGAGTGTATAACATCATAAAGACGGGACAGGACCCCGTCATGCCCATATAAGTACACAAAAGAACAATACCAAATTGAACCTTTGCTCTGACTCCGAACAAATGGAGCGCTCATGTACAATCACTGAAGAAAAAGCCTAAGGGGTCTTGTCCGTCTCCCTATTTACCTACAGGTATGAACTCAGTGTCCACAACAAAAAGGGACATCAGTACGAATAATGTGCCGAGTATGCAAGGCATGAGTAACAAAATAATAGAAGGATGAAGATAACATAAGATAAAGAGATCAATCATAACTCTGAATGCCTCTGAAGGCGGATATCATGCATGCTTACCTTTAAAAAAAAACATTTTCATACATACATATATAATACTGTAGCCGGCCATATAGGCTCGGTGTTATCATCATCATCCCGTGTTCGGGGCATCCCGCGTCCGACGTAACATCATAACGTACCCAGTGCAGCAGTGTCCGCATCTACGTGTTGTACCCGGCTAACTATAGCGTGGCTCGGTGTGAGAAAATAGCTACATATATATAAAGCATCCATGAGAGCCCAAATAAAAGCTATAACTCCATCGGAGTGAAGTAAGGTCGGTAAAACTCCGATTTTCATTATGGAACTATCATCATCATCATATCTCACGTTGAAAGAACAATTACCATAAGATGAGATCAACAAAAATGAACAAGATCAATAATCATGAAACAAAGTTCAATAATATCATAAGAACATCAAGAACTATAAGCTTTAGTATTTCTAGAAATGGAGTCATCATGGAAGACATTTGTATATATGTTCATATCGAAGTGATAACATACCTTTTCATCTCCTTAACTACTTAACGTTTTTCCTCCCTAGCTGGCAAATCTACATTCAAGAGGATTCATACTAGAGTTAAGTCTTGAAAACACTATAAGTTCGAACTAGAGTGATTAGTGAGCTAGCGGAATTTGGGCAGCACTTCCCCTATTTTATCTACTTCCACCAAATTCCCAAACAACCCCCAAACGACAATAACAACTTCAACAATACCATAATCAAATGATTTCATTCAAACTAAACTCAATTCAATCCCAAAATTTCTTTTCATAATCAATCCATAATAACAACTTCAACACAACCCCTTATACATTTGTATACAACACTTATTTAACATCATTGTAATCTCTCATAATAAGATTATGCTCAAAACATGCTAATAATTATAGCTCAAGTTAATTCACAACTCAAAATATCATCAATTTCATATTTGAACTTTTCCTCCAATTTCTTTTCTTCAAATCTTGACATAATTACCAAATAAAGTCATAAGCATGAAACTAAGATGAAATATTACCTCAAAATTCAAGAACACTTCAATTCCAAGGTTACTCCACCTTACAAACACTCACCCAAGTACCTTCAAGAAGAGGAGACAAGTGTAAGGCTCACTTGGAAACCCTAAACACTTTAATCTTCACCTTGATATTTGATTTAGGCTTAGAAATATGTTTGAATGTATTTGGAGAGGTCTCTAGAGGTTTCTAGGACTTAGGATTATGTCTAAAATGATTAAAATGAAGAGGGGTCATCATACTTAAATTCTAGAAATTTCCACCAACTTTGTATTATACAGTTCGTATAACTTGGTCGTATAACATTATACGGTTCGTATCTCCGGTCGTATAATATTATACGGGCTTTAACTCTGGTCTCGTATCTCAGATTTGCAATCTGCCAGTTGCATTGGAAAGAAGACTCTCTGAACTTGAATTTACATAGGTTATGCATTCCGTAACCCCTCATATGCTAAGAGATATAGCTCCCTCAAGTTGGACCAAAAATCCTGTCCAAAATTCTACCAAGTTTACCAAAGTTTCCACAATTTTATTTTCTTCGATTCGCATGATCCTAAAACCTTTAGATACTTGCTTAACACTTGTTAAAAGTCTTCCTTAACCTTATAAAGGTTCCATGGCCTCTCCATCTTATGCTAGTTTACCTCACATCTAACACGAAAAATTTGCGAGGTGTAACATAATATATATATATATATATATATATATATATATATATATATATATATACGTATAACATTATACGACCAACGTCCTGGTTATATAAAATTATACGATCTGTATAGTTGGCCGTATAATACCACCTCTAAAACTGATTTCTCTGGAAATTTTTAAAATCTTTAAATACGGTCCATATCTCAAAATACGAACCATATCTCCCTTATACGACCCATATACCATATTTTTCAAAAATAACTTTTGACGAACCTTCCCACTTCGATTCACTTATTCTCCAATCCTTCCGTAACTCACCAAATATGAATTTAAACACTTATAAACACAAGTTAAGCATGTCCAACCTCATATATCCTTGAAACAAATCCCGGTGTACTACGAATCTTAATGCACAAAACTACAAGGTGTAATATTCCTCCCCCCTTAAAAATATCCGTCCTCGAATGTTAACTTCCAGGAATTCTACATAAATTTCGGCAGAGTCTCCCCTGTAACTATACCACTACCAACCTGCCACACAGCAACCCAAACCATAAATGCCACACAGGGCCACAACAAGCAATAACAAAAATGGCCCCACACGACCAATAAGAGTAGCTGATAAATAATACATACCTGAAGACGATCATCATGTAGTCTGGATCTGTTCTGGAGCTGAAAACCATGAGGATATCTAGACTTCATATCTTCTTCAGCTTCCCAAGTCATCTCTTCCATATTCTTGTTCCCCTACAGGACTTTAACTGAAGCTACATCCTTAGTTCTCAATCTCCGAACCTATCTATCTAGAATAGTAATGGGAACCTCTTCTTATGATAGTTGATCAGTAACCTGAACATCATCAATGGGCACAACTCTTGAAGGATCTCCAATACACTTTCGAAGCATCGATACATGAAAGACCGGATGAACGGACTCCAAATTTGAGGGAAGATATAATTCATAGGCTACCTAGCCCACTCAACATATAATCCTATAAGGCCCAATATATCAAGGACTAAGTTTGCCTTTCTTTCCAAACCTTATAACGCCTTTCATAGGCGATACCTTCAAGAATACCCAGTCATCAACTTGGAACTCTAAGTCTCGGTGGCGATTATCTACATACGACTTCTGACGACTCTAAGCTGCCAATAGTCGATCTTGAATAAGCTTGACCTTTTCTACTGCTTGTTGGACCAAATCTGGCCCTTCTAATTTTGCCTGCCCCACTTCGAACCATCCAATTAGTGATCTACACTTCTGTCCAGATCAAGCTTCATATGGGGCCATCTGGATACTGAAATGATAACTGTTGTTATACGCGAACTCAATGAGCGACAAATGATCATCCCAACTTCTTGTGAAGTCTAGTGCACATGCCCGTAACATATCTTCGAGAGTCTGAATAGTACGCTCAGCCTGTCCATCAGTCAGAGGGTGAAATGCTGTGCTAAGACTCACCTGAGTCCCCAAACCCTTCTAGAAGGACTTCCAGAAGTTAGTTGTAAACTGCGCACCCCTATCAGAGATGATAGATACCGGAACACCATGAAGTCAGACTTTTTCTTAATATAAAGCTTCGCATAATCCTCGGCTGAGTAAGTAGTCCTGATAGGTAGAAAATGGGCTGATTTTGTAAGTCTATCAACAATCACCCATATGGAATCAAACTTACGCTGAGAATGAGGCAAGCTTGTAATAAAATCTATGTTAATTACTTCCCATTTCTAAGTCAGGATCTCCATAGCTTGCAATAGTCCGCCAGGCTTCTGATGCTCAATCTTCACCTGCCGACAGTTAGGACACTGGGCCACAAACTCTGCTATGTCTTTCTTCATTCCATCCCACCAATACATTGACTTAATATCATGATACATCTTTGTCATTCCCGAATGAACAGAATAGCGAGAACAATGGGCCTCCCCAAATCCGATGCGTAATCCTGCAACATCAGAACACATAGCTCCCTCGGTATTAAAGAACTCCATCTACAGAAATCTCCAATGGTGACTTTTTCTTTTGGGGAGATGTATCTCTATAGTAAACTAATATGGGACCCTCATACTGGCGCTCTTTCACCTCAGCTACCAAAGACGAGACGCATCAAATCCTGAATAGTAACTCCTGTTTCACTAGAGTCCAATAATCGAACTCCTAGGCTAGCTAATCACCGACGCACACAAGTTAACTCCCTTTTTCTTAGCCGGACATCACATAAGCTACCCATGGATCTACGGTAGGGCATCTCCTACTACGTTCGCCTTTCGGATGATATAAAACTACATCATAATCTTTCAATAGCTCCAACCGTCGCCTTTGACGCAAATTTAACTCCTTCTGGTTGGAAATATAATGGAGACTCTTGTGGTCTATATAGATATCAATATGAAAACCATTAAAAAATAATGCCTCCACATCTTCAATACATGAATCGCCACAGCGAACTCTAGATCATGGGTTGGGTAGTTTTGCTCGTGTTTCTGCAACTGTCTTGAAGCATAAGCTATAACCTTGCCGTGCTATATCAACACACAACCTAATTCAACACCTGAAGCATCACAATAAATGACGTAGCCCTCCGATCCTTCCGGAAGGATCGAACCGGAGCCGAAGTCAATCTATTTTCAACTCCTGAAAACCGTGTTCACAAGCATCCGTCCATTGAAACTTAGCCGATTTAGAATCAACTTCATCAATGGTGCGTAAATAGAAGAAAACCCCTCTACAAATCGCCTATAATAACCTGCTAAGCCCAGAAAGCTGCTATCTTCCATAGGTGTTGTGAGTCTCGGCCAAGTCTTTACTACTCCAATCTTCTCGTATACACACTCGTATACCATCAACCGAAATAAATATGCCCTAGAAAAAGTTACGAATTCAACCAAAACTCACATTTAGAGAACTTTGCATACAAATTCTTCCGATCTTGAAGAACTTTAAGAACAATGACGTAAACGGTCTACATGCCCTACCTCTCGATCGAGAGTAAACCAGAATATCATCAATAAACACAATCACAAACAAATCCAGGAAAGGCATGAACACACTGTTCATTAAATCTATAAATACTTTCGGTGCATTCGTCAACCCAAATGAGATTACACAGAATTCAAAATGATCATATCTGGTTCTGAAGGCCGTCTTTGCAATGTCTTTCTCTCTAACTCTCACCTGGTGATACTCGGATCTTAAGTCTATCTTCGAGAACTATTTGGCACTGTGCAACTGATCAAACAAATCATCAATTCTTGGAAGTGGATATTTGTTCTTTATTGTCACCTTATTCAGTTGCCTGTAGTCGATAAATATTATTAATGAACCATCTTTCTTTCTTACAAACAACACAGGTGTTCCCTACGGTAATGAGCTAGGCCTGATAAAGCCTTTCTCAAGAAAATCCTTCAGTTGCTCCTTCAACTTCCTCAATTCAGCAGGTGTCATTTTGTAAGGAGGAATAGATATTGTCTTAGTATCTAGTAGTACGTCGATGGCAAAATCAATCTCCCGCTCTGGTGGGAGATATGACAGCTCATCCGAGAATACATCCGGAAACTCATTAACTACTGGGACAGGCTAAAGAGTCAACGACTTTGCTTCCCCGTATCTTAAACCCGTACTAATTAATAAATACAACCTTTAGCAATCATCTTTCTTTCCTTGAGATAGGAAATAAACCTACCTCTCGGAGATGCTGTATGACCCTTCCACTCCAACATTGGTCCTCCTGGAAACTGAAATCGACCCACCTTCATTCTGTAATCAACACTAGCATAACAAAAGGCCAACCAATCCATACCCATAATAACATCAAAATTACCATACTTAGCTCAATCAAATCTGCTGTATGACAGGCACGACTATAACCACACAATTTCTATATACTCATCCGGCTATTAATGGATCACCAACAGGTGTGGACATCTCAAAAGGTTTAATTAACTCGTGGTTTCACCCCAAACCGACTAGCAACAAAAGGAGTAACATACGACAATGTAGAACCCAGATCAATCAATGCATATACATCATGAGAAGATACTGATAGTATACCTGTAACAACATCAAGCAAAGACGCAAGCTCCTGCTGACTAGCCAATGCATAAATGCGGTTCTGAGGACCACTTGTACTGAACGCTCTTCCTCTACCTCTACCACGACCTGCTGATGTCTGCGAACTTTGCCCCAAGGGACGTATAGATGAAGAACCTGCTGCTGATCCTGTAGGCTGAACTATACCTCTACCGCCTCTCGATGGTCAGTCACGCATAATATGGCCTGGCTGACCACAGGCATAACAAGCATCCGAACCCACACGACACTGTCCCGCATACAACTTACCACACTAAGTACATTGTGGTAAAGGCAGCCTTATCTGCCTGAATCATCCCTATACTGAGAACCTGAGGCTCTAGAACCCTGACCTAGTCCTGAATAAATAGGTCGATCAAATCTCTTGCCTACAAATTGCGGAGGTCCACTAGCCGCAGAATGGTCGGAGTGTCTAGAATAGTGTTGCCTCTGACCCCTCTATGAACTCAATAATAGCACCTGAAGATCTGGCTCTCTTACTATAACCCCTATCATGCTCACGCTCACCCCTCCGCTGTGGCTGTCACTCCTCAAGATTTCGAGCGTGGGCCTGAATACGAGAAATATCCATACCTTCCTGAAGTGAGGCCATCAAGCAATCATCAATCAAATGTGGTCCCAAACCACTCATAAATCGGTGGACACGATCTCCCATATCAGCTACCATAGCTGGAGCATACCTAGCCAATGAGTTAAAATAAAGCGTATAGTCCCGAGCACTCATGTTCCCCTGTCTAAGGTTCCAGAAGCTATCAGCTCTAGCCCATCGAATCTCTGGCAACAAATAATGTCACTGGAAAACATCTACAAACTCTTTCCACACAGGTGAAGGTGCGTTAACCCCTCTAGAAGACATCCAGGTGTCGTACCAATGAACAACAACATCCTGTAATCTGTAAGAGGCCAACTCTACCTACTCAATATCTGAAGTATGCAACACCTACAATGTCCTCAACATCCCATCTATAAAGTTCTGCGGGTCCTCATTTGGTTTCGACCGAAAGAATTCTGGAGGGTCTAAGTTAATAAAATCACCAACTCTGGCACTAACAGCCCTATCACCATGACTCGCACTATGTCGCTGAGCCTGAGCGGCTACTAACTAGGTCAACAACTGAATAGCCTCTCTCATCTCTTGACCTGAGGCATCCGGTGGAGGAGCTATGGAAGGAGCTAGAGTCGGGCTTCCTGGGGAGGGACGAAGCATGGTAGACCGAGATGGAACCTCATTCGAGACTTGCCCTCACTCTAAATCTAATCGGTGCACCGCCAGTCCGATTCTTCTACTGCGACGACTTGCCCTTCGGGCCGGCAAAGTTCTTTCTCTTCACCGCCGAAATCATAACACACTATCAGAAAAGGAGAATCCATATAACATGGCTCTATCGCATGATCTAAGATTAAAAAGAAAGGTCAATCATTCCTAAATGCCCCGTAGCCTCACCGTTTGTATGTGTGATGCGCTTTAGACCCATAAATAAGATTTTACTGGAAACGACTCGTAGATAAACGCTAGACGAACCGTTCGATATACCACTTTTGTCATAACCCAACTGGAGGGTCATGACGGGCACCCAAAGCTAACCTACTGAGCACATCTTGACATACATCTCATAATCATATCTAGGTGGACGACAAAGATAACTCATAAATATCATAATCGGTAAGGGCAGGAGTCCAAGAGATAAATGCACATCTATTCATTCGCTAACAAATTATGTCCACACACACATACACAAAAGCCGACAATGCTGCCAAAATGATATGACACAATGTGGACCGAAAAGGTCACAAAATATCAAACTATAAACATCTGTCTATGAGCCTCTACATAGAGTGCATAACATCATAAAGATGGGACAGGACCCCACCATGCCCATATATGTACACAAAAGAATAATACCAGCTGAACCGCAGCTCCTAAACAAATGGAGTGCTCCTGTACAATCACTGAAGAAGCAGCCTAGGGGTCTGGTCCGTCTCCCTGTCTACCTGCGGGCATGAATGCAACATCCATAACAAAGAGGGACGTCATTACGAATAATGTATCGAGTATGCAAGGCATGAGTAGCAAAATAATGGAAGGA
>NW_026727125.1:0-40348 GCF_029784015.1 Lycium ferocissimum | reverse complement strand
CAATTCATTGCTTCAATACCACACAACACACACACACCTCACACGCTATGCACTACACACACAACCTTCACTCCAACATGCCATATTTCATGATTTTCATCCATTTTAACATACTACAACATGCATACAACCTTTATAACACATAAAACATAATCAATTCTTACCTTTCTTCTTTCAACTCCACACTAGGCTAGGGTTTGCAATTGGCACAACGAACGATTGGATGACCCGAACAACACTTCCACGCTACTTAGGGACCTCAAATTAGTGGATTTGCATCAACAAAATATTTTTGGAATGGCTAGAAATGGGACCTCAATTTTCCCCTCTTTGGCCGAGAGCCTCTCTTTTGTGGTTCTTCAACTTCTATTTTTTTTCTAAGTGTTGTAATGATAAAAGATGACTTAGATTTCATCTTTTAAGCTCCCATACGAATTGCACAAGTGTCCATGGCCCACACACATGTGTTGGACCAATTAAAAGTGTCCACAAAGTGTGTGGGACCATTCAAGGACCACACGGCCAAAGGCCTCATTTTTGCATGATTTCCAACTTTCATTTATTCCATTTTAGGTCCCAAATTTTCCTAGTTGTTCCATGCCAACAAATTCATGCACAACTTATGTCTCAAAATAAAATCGAAGGTCAAAAATCCTGACTTTGTATCCCGGAATGATTTTGTCCCTAACTTTCCATAGTTAAACCGGATTGTCTCAACGTACAAAAATGCGGGATATAACAGCTATGACACGAGCCTCGAGGAAATTCGATTCTCGCAATCCGAGCATGTTTATGACTCTTATTCGTTCCTCGGAATTCGTATATTGATATGATGAAATATTGGCCTTTATGTCTTTGAAATATTTGATTTTCAACTTTTGCATAAAAAGTTTGGCTTTTAAAGAGTTCCGTAACTACGAACGCCCGTATCTTTCCACTGCAAAGGCTCGGATTGCCTCGATATGCTCATAGGTGATTGTATGATGTATGATGACTATGTTTTTCATAGGCGGGCCCGACTCGGGTCGACACCCGTCCGTGGGTCCCGCGACTCTTATTTTGTAATCCTAACGATTTTTGAAAGAATTTGATTTGGTTACTATTCTGATTTCTAAGTATGGTCATTTTACTTATCATTTGAGTCTATGATAATGATTTTATGCATATGGTTACCCACGACTCCGTTCGTGCATCCTGTTATATCTTTCGCCGAGTCCCGAGCCGGTTCTGTTGTCGTGCGCACTTTGATATACTCCGGTGTTATGCTGTGTTATGGTTCGCCGAGCTTCGCAGAGGGCCGGGTTCCGCTTATATTTGGTGTTATGCCGTGTATGGCGTTATCTTTGTGATATGATGTGTGACGGGGATACGGAGATTTGAAACTTTCTGGTGTTATCTTGTGTTATGGCGCCATCGACAGGCGGGCGACCATATTTTCTGTGCCCTATGCATGATTCGTATTTTGAAAGTAAACATTTTGATATTTTGGAAATGCATTTATTTTCTGTACCTCTATTTCGATTACGACTCAGATTTGTATACTACATTTTCTGCTTTGCATACTCAAGTACATATTTCGTACTGACCCCTTTTCTTCGGGGGTCGCGTTTCATGCCCGCAGGTACGACGCACGCTTTGGTGATCCACCAGTTTAGGACACACTCTTCTGCTGTTTGGAGTGCTCCTCTTATTCCGGAGCCTACATTTTGGTATATATTCGTTCGCTGCATTTACATATATTTGTTCAGGGGTACGGCGGGGCCCTGTCCCGTCATATGATTCGTTTTGTCTCGTTTAGAGGTCCGTGGACATGTATGTGGGTTACGCCCATTCTCGTACGATTGTGTTTGTATGATATATGTTCGGGCGATCCCATTCGCGGGGCGCCCTCGTCGGCTTGCATTTATATATGTTTTGGGCCGATGCGCCATTTGATAGCCTTGCCGGCTTTTGATATATATACGGTTGTGTTTGAGATTTGTTTGAGACACGTTTGATATAATGCGAAACGTTTGATATTTGTGTTTGTATAAGCTATCTGTACGTGATTCGGATTAGTGATTGTGTTTGGGTGCCCAGCTCGGGCACTAGTCACGGCCTACGGGGTTGGGTCGTGACACGTTTGTCTCATATAGACCATGCCAAAAGAAGAAAAGGGAATAGCCTTAATATACCTTGTTGCTTCTCAAGTTAACCATAACTTAGGTCTCGGGCTTCACCAATCTACAAAATAATACCAAATATGCCAAAAATTAAATTAGGATACTCTTTCAAACCAATCCTTAATTACTTAGAAATCTAACGATATTCGGGTAGCATCTTCTTTTAAAAACTTAATAATCCTCATGATTCCAATTTAGCCAAAATATCAATCACAATACCAATAACAATATCAACAAATACATATCCAAATAGAATCAAATCCATTCTTAAATCACCTCCAAAAACAGCCCAATATACATTCCTATACCGATGCTTGTATACACTTTTTATTTTCGTATATACATAGTATAACAACAAACACAACAACAACAACTACAGCCAATCCCACGATATTCCAGCCCACAAAACAATTCATAACAGCCACCAAATGTTCTCCACAAGTCATTTGATATCCAAAAATTATAACCGAACTTTCAACGTCATTTTCTCTATTCTAACCTGTCAAATCTATCAATGATCATGGTAAGAATATCATTAACATCTTAAACATACCTTATATGAGCAGCCACCATGAAACCAACATCCGCCAAGTTCAATTTTTAGCTTAAAACGACGACGACAACTCGTACTACACTTTATCCTTCACGAGCCTCGCGATTCGGGGCCTCGAACTTGATCGAACCCTTACTTTAGCTCTTTAAACTCCCCTCACGCTCTCTCTACCATGTTCTGGACTTTTTGGTATGTAATGAGGATGATAAGGGTTAAAACATCCCTTAAATAGCAAGGGAAGTGGGCCTGACTCGACTTGGAGTCGGGTTGGGCCGAGCCCACTTGACTTGACCTTTCTGTCTTACAATGTCCATAACGTTTTATCCCTATGTCGTGTGAAGGCCCACGACCTATGGTTGGAAAGCTAATTTAATTATATACAACTTTTATGTTTGAAGTTTTCCCAAATTCCCAAATAATGATGGGGTTATGGCCTCCCGAAGGCAGATCACCCGAAAACGTAACTTAAAAACATCTTTTTGGAGAGCTTCCACCTGGATTTGGCTCAAGGGTCCTTCTTGAGTTGTGTTTAACTTCACATATATTGTCTATATAAATTTTCATATGTCCTTTTATAAAAACCCCATCATGTGGGCCCCACCTCAGCTTACGGTTACGAGGGCTATATCTTTTAACGTATCATTCCAATCATACTGTACGAATTTCAAATATCATACTCATCCTATCCTCATGCTAATATAGTAGAATTTAATCCTTTATACTTGTAATATTTGCTCCTCCTTGAGCTCACATTAAGCCATCTACAGCCTTAGTAACGCGAATTTTTCTGGGGTGTAACAAGGCCGCGGTGGTCATTAGGTTTCTAGAGGTGGATCCTAGGCTGGTAGAAGTGGGTCCCAGAGTTCGAGAGGTGGATCACAGTCTGGACAAAGTGGGGCCCAGTGTTATTCATTCCCATGTAGACCCGAGACGGATGCCTCAGATGCTATAATAGCAGGTACCATTTATGTCCGACATAAAGAACCATCTGTATTATTTGATCCTGGATCCAGTTATTCGTGTGTGTCTGCATATCATGTTGTTTATTGGGAGTTTTCTTATGATAGCATAGCTATACCTATTCATGTGTCTACTCCGATCAGAGAATTTTTTGTGGTTGACCGAGTTTATCGGTCGTGTTTGGTTACTTTTATGGGTTATGACACTTGGGTAGATTTGATGATACTTGATATGGTGGACTTTGATATTATTTTGGGTATGACTTGGCTTTCTCCTTATCATGCGATCATAGACTGTCATGCCAAGATAGTCACTTTAGCCATGCCGGGCATTCCTAGACTTGAGTGGAGGGGTACGCCTAGCCCCGATCCGAAAAAGATTATTTCCTTTCTTCAGGCAAAGAAATTAGTCAACAAGGGGTGTGTAGCTTATCTGGCTCATGTGCGCAATACTACTGTTGCATCTCCACCCCTTGAATCCATTCCTATTGGGAGCGAGTTCACAGAGGTATTCCTGTCCGACCTGCCGGGTATGCCACCCAATTGCGATATTGACTTCTGTTTTGACTTGGATCCGGGCACTCGCCCTATTTCTGTTCTGCCATATTGGATGGCACCTGTAGAGTTGAGAGAGCTTAAGGAGCAGTTAAAGGATTTAATGAGCAAGGGGTTCATTAGACCGAGTGTCTCCCCTTGGGGTGCTCCTGTGTTGTTTGTGAACAAGAAAGATGGATCTATCAGGATGTGTATTGATTATCGCCAGCTGAAAAACGTTACTATTCGGAACAAGTGTCCTATACCTCGTATTGATGATTTATTTGACCACCTTCAGAGGTCTTCAAAGGCTCTCAAAGATTAACTTGCGTTCAGGCTACCACCAGCTGAGGATCAGAGCTAAGGATATTCTGAAGACAGCTTTTCGAACGAGGTATGGGCATTATGAGTTTCTGGTGATGTCATTTGGGTTTACCAATGCCCCGGCTGCATTCATGTTATATCCCGTATTTTGTACATTGGAATATTTTAAGCTAGTTGCGATAAGTTAAGGACAAGGCTATTTTCCGATTTTGTTTAATGCACAAGTTGCTTGTAAATTTTATTGGATGGAAATATTAAGGAAAATTAGGGGCTAGAAGTTGAAAAATATATTTCATGAAAAGGCCACAAGTGGCCATGTGGCCGTGTGGGTGTGTGGGCTCCCACCACCCATGACTTGGCCAATTGCCTTAAGCCATGAGATGTACATGTGTTCACCTTGTATTTGTAGAGGCTACATATATATATATATATATATATATACATACATAGATGGTTGATGACAAAGCAAGAATTATTCATCATTTACAACTCTAGAAATTTGGAGAAGCTTGGAGAAAAAAAAAAACATATTTGGCCATGGCTAGCAAGGTAGGCCGAACTTGGGGTCCAAAATATTGATCAAAAATTATTTTCTTCTAGCTTTTCAACCAATTAAGAGGTCCTTATTAGATCGTGGAGTAAATCAGCTAACAAGTTACCTGATGATAGCCCTCGTAACCATAAGTTAAGGTGGGGCCCACATGTCGGGATTTTATAAAGGACATATGAAAATATATATGGGTAGTACATGTGAAGTTGAGCAAGTCCTAAGAAGGACCCATAAGCCAAAAATGAGTGTAAGCCCTCCAAAAGGACGATTTAAGAAAACGTTTTCGGGTGATCTGACTTCGAGGGGCCAAAACGGTGTTATGAGTTTGGAATTTGGGAAAACTCCCAGAATGAAAGTTGTAGATAATTGAAATAACTTTCCAACCGTAGGTTGTGGATTCACAGGCGGCATCGGGATAAGGAGATATGGACGTTTTAAGGTAGAAAGGTCAGTGGGCTAGGCCCAACCCGAGCCCAACCGGGTTAGGCCCATTACCCACACCTTTTTAAGTAAAATTTCAGCCTTTTCTCCTCATTTTTCATACCAAAACACCCAGAAAATTCTGGAGAAAAAGAGAGAGAGAGCCTAGAGAGAAAACCAATTTTGACCAAAATCTCGAGCCCCGAATTCCGAAGCCCATGAAGAGAAAAGTGTCGTACATCGCGTTGCCTTAAATTTGAGTTAAAAATCAACCAAGAAGAAGAGGGTGGACGTGGGGCTGCACACTCGAGGTAAGATTAAGGTTCTTTTCATTGTTAACAAGTTTATTCGAGTTTTAACGGATTAGAACGGAGGGAATAGTGTGATAAATTCGTTTGTTGGTGTTGTCGATTATGAATTTAGGCTTGAAGAGAAATTTGGATAAAAATATATGTATTTATTTTGTAGGATATTGAAGATGTTGTTATCGATGTTGGTGATATTAATTTCGGCTTCCTTACGAAATAAAGTTATTAATTAGTCGTATCGCAAGTTGGTTAGTTGAGAAAATAGGAAAACAAAGGCGTGGGCTGTTTTATGGCATATGTTGTGTTGGAAATGATGCTATTACTATTGGTATTGTTGTTGGTGTTGTTGGTTATTGAATTGGAATTTCGGGCTAGACATATAAACGAGATGCGTTCGAAATTTCGTAGACTATAAATGAATTTATTTGAAGGACTAAGACAAGCGTGTAATAATGAGTCTAATGATTGTGTAAATCCTCTTAAATGCAGACTAGCGAGCTTGGACGAATAAGCGTAGCTAATAAGAGGTGGAACAGATATGTAAAGCTATCCCTTCTTTCTTTTGGCATGTCTTAGATGTAAGTAAGATATGACACGAGCTCGGGGTAACTCTATGTCACACCCCAATTTCCGATAGGGTGTGATGGGCACTCGACCCTTACCTAGGGCCGAGCGAACCCGCTGACTATCGTAATGTCCATACCCAAACTGGGCCCACAAAACATAGCATACGCACGTAATGAAAATTTTTCAGAAAACAACATGCCTTTCGTTTTTTTTTCCCAAACCAAATAAAATTTGCAATAGTATAAAATCTATAATATAAGGCACAACAAAGACTTCGGCTTATATAGCCGCTTGCCAAACACATCGGTAGCATAATGCTTACAGACACACACCGCTTACGTAGCCGCTTACAAAAACGGACTCCGACATATCATACACTCGACACGTTCGCAAAGTCTCTCGTCATAACTTCGAACACCATACAAGCACTCGACACGGCGGCAAAGACTTCGAAGGAAACGGAGCTGCCAATCCGGGAAAGCATCCTCTTAGCCCCAATGAGCACCTGCTCATCGTGGGTACTCGCGTGGCATGAAACGCAGCCCCCGAAGAAGGGGGGTCGCACGAAATATGTATCGGCATGTGAAGCATAGCATACATCAAACGAGGCCATAACCAAAGTAGGAGTACGGAAAGTAAAGTCGTAATAACCCAACTACCCAAGTACTTACATCCACACACAAATCATACATACTCATACCGAACGCATCATAATACATCACATGGAATGACATTAACCGATATGGATTTGCCTCATCATCGGTGATCAAACTCATCATCGAAAACAAACTCATCATACATCATCACATATCAAATGCGGTCCATAGGACCGGCGGGACGAACGTGGTCGCCACCTGTCTGGCGCCACAACACAAGATAACACCGTGTTTCAAATCTCTCGTATCCCCGACCACAACACATCGTCACAACACATCATAAGCCATATCACAAAGATAACTCCATAAACGGAACCCGGCCCTATGGCGAGGTCTCGGGAACCGTAACACAAAGATAGCTCCGAGTATATCATAGTGCGCACGATCATATACCGGCCCGGGATCGGAAAGAGGTAACACAAAACGCACGAACGGATCAGAAAGAATGTCACGCCCCGATTTCCGAGGGACGTGATGGGCACCCGACCCCATTGATTTAGCCGAGCGAACCCGTACTCCTATCACACACATAATTTTTTTTCAAAACTCAATTTTTTTTTATAAAATACATAATTAATGAGGCTTACAAACTTGACAAAATCCGTAATTACACAAAACTCATTACATAACACACATCGACATGTCGGTCGACTGAGCCGCTCGACAAGATCGACACACTCATACCCACAACACGCCCGCAAAGTCTCTAATGCCATCCGTAAGACACAACGTACATACTCGAACTCGCAAGGTCTCCGGAAGGAATCGGAGCTCACCAATCATGCGGAATATCTTCAACTCATCCGCGGGTACCGCGCGGCATGAAACGCAGCCCGAAGAAAAGGTGGGGTACGGAAAATGTACCGAGTATGCAAGGCCGGAAAAAACTATAAACAAAATCATAATCAAACTAACGTACGTAAGAATGACCGATGTAACCACAAAGGCATACGGACGTACGGCAACGTAACGACAGAACCTTAGTCGTAAACATAAGTACGAAGGCATAAAGTGAGACAAAATCGTAGACAATCGGAGTACGTAAGACCTACCGAACATACCGAATTAGGATAAGACAGAGACATCAAACGGGTCCGTACGTACGAGGTGTGTCGACGGATCCATATTCGTAGCCCACGTACGACGTATATCGGATCGTAGGCGTAAACCGAGCGTACGTACGTAAATATGTCGGACAAATCCGTATTTACGTAACGGGATGCGAGCGAGCATAATGTCGGACGCGGTCGGACGTACGCGTTCGTACGAATCGTAACATACGACGCCGGAGATGTATCATACGTCGATACGGACCATACGTACGTACGGAGATCGTACAAATCGTTCATACGCATGTAACATGCGTAACGCCGTAGCGTATCATACCCATATGCGTATAACGGACCCCGCCCCCTTTGAGGGACGCGTATCGTAGCCGAATCATATATCGATACGCATGTAATCAGAACGCCGTAGCGTACATATATCAGAGCCCGGCCCTCCAGTGAGTGGCGCGGTAACAGAACCCGGCCCTCTAGTACGGGACGCGGTGAACAGACAGATCAAATGCCATCCTGGCCACCACCCCATAACATCACATCATAACATAATATCATAAAACAGAGCCCGGCCCGCCTATGAGGGACGCGGTGAACAATGCATAGAAGTGCACGATAACAGAACCTGGCCCGGGACGCAGTGAGCAGACATAACAGACAGTGCAGAGTAATGCGCACGATAACATATCAGAACCTGGCCCGGGACGCAGTGAAGGATACATTGAGCCTTGCACGAGCAGAGTAGTGCAGAAACATATGCATATAAAAATCCAGACTCGACAAACGAATATTCTTACCGATATCTGAGGCTCAGAAACAGATTTCAGGTCAATCCTTACCGGACGTTGCAATCATCGTATCAGAACGCCAGACGTATCACATCGGGTGGTCGAAGCATATTATATCGGACGAACATTCCGACGCAAATCCGAATTATTCACGAAGTCGGGGGCATTTAACTTACGTAGCTTTCGAGAACAGAGGTGACGACATACCCCATTAGCGTACGTACGTACATATCCGGATGCTATACGGACGGACATATCCGGATGGATGCCATATCCGACGTACGTACATATATCGGTAAACCATACGTACGTACATATCCGGTTATACCGACGGACATACATAAGGAGGGTATCGGAAATTGTGGCCCACTTCGCAGAGAATCGAGATAACATACGGAAGTTGGAAATGTTCATACTTACCAAACTCTTTTAGTCACAGAAGCTTTCATACTTATTCATTTATCAAACATACACAACTTAATGATGCTAACAGACTTATATATATAACATAATCATAATCATAAACAGACTCGGACATCAAGAGCAGAGTTACCCCAATTACACATTATATCACAACTTATTGGCTCTAGGACATGCCATAAAAGAAAAGTAAGCCTCACATACCTGCGCCGCCTTGCTAGCTATACTTGTTTATCCCAACTTGCTTATCTACATTCAAAAGGATCCATATGATCGTTAGATTCATCGACTTATGTTTTCCTTAACTTTTCATACAAGTTCGCTTATAGGCTACCGAAATTTCGCGCAAAGATTTCCTCGTAATTACGACATCCCCGAGATTCACGCTCGGCAAATTTTCAACTAACAATAATCCGGAATTCAACCCGCCAAACTATCATCAACAATACCAATAATCAACCCAAAATATATTCTAACATTACCAATCCTTTTCTTACAATTCCATGACATATTACTCACATTCAATTTAATTCCCATGTTCATATATTCATTACTAATCCACAACCACTTACACATGATTTAAAAACATTCCAAGCATTCCACAAAATATTCAAACAATTTATTTACTACACCATAGAACCCGAAGCTAACAACTTCCTTCTAAATTCATCAATGGCACCGATAATCCATACATTACCAACGTTATTTTCCATAAATTCAAGAAGACCTATTATAATCACATTAGCTCCCAAACGGCTCATATAATTACAACTTCAACATAAGTCATTTAACTTTCATTCACACCATATAATTCTCAACAACGATGGCCAAAAATACTAAATAAAATTTGCCCATTCCTTGCCATACCAAATCAGCCCATACGGCCACAACATCAACATATATAATCTCATGAGTTTCATTCATTTTTCTACGCATTGCACAACACACAAACATGCTAAATAAATTGATTCATCATACTTATTTAATACAACACATATTCAATCAATACTACCACCACACGGCTACAACTTCATCATGCATAATTTCCATATTTCTATGATTTCCACTCATTTCTACGTCATGCAATACGTCCAAATCATTCACAACATACAAAGAAAGATGAACCCTTACCTTTGTTCCTTCAACCTCCACTACACGGCTAGCATTGTTTCTTGCCAAACCATTAGTCTTCTTCTCTCAACAATCACTCCACGTCGACGAGGGCCTTCTAATTAGTAAGAAAACATGAAGCAACGAATTAATCAAGACCAAGTTGGAGGGGGTTTCGGCCAGCCCCCTTAGCCGCCCCTTTTTTCTTTCTTTTCTTCACTTCTTTCTTTCTTTCTTTTCCTCTCTTCATGAAAAAATGACAAGCACCCACACATATATATATATATACATTAAGGGTCATGTGAGGGGCACATGCCCCTCTCTAGAAATTTCCCTTCTTTTTTTCTTTATTTTCCTTTTTCTAGAATTCTCTTGATTTCCTCCTTTCTTGAATTTTTTCTAGAGTTTGTAAAATTACCGTTTTGTCCCTCGTCTTTCCACAAAATTACCAAAATGCCATTTTCCAAATTTTCCATTTTTGCCCTTCGACTTTTCTCAATATTACGATTTTGCCCCTAACCTTCCACATTATTTCCATTGGCCATTTTGCAAATTTCTCTTTTACCCTTGACCTTTCCAAATATTTCCATGCTAATAATCGTCAAAAATAATTTTATAACGACGTACACGTGCAAATAATTTTTGGAAGTCGTCTCGCCCTTGACTTTCCGCGCAACCTTGAAATTTTCAAACGTACAAAATGGGGGCTATAACATCCCCCCCTTTAGAACATTCGTCCTCGAATGTTCAACTGATCTTATGGGGTCTTATAGCACTTCGGGAGGAGGGGTTTCTTTTGCACCAACGTTTCCTCTTTCCGATTCCGCGTATAACACAGCAAAATCCCTTATCATAAATTTTCCCTTCATTTTCGGTCGATTCCATCACATACGAAATATCATACATGTCCATATGCACATGCACATATCACCAGTATCAACTAACCCACAAAATACTTCCATACACCGTTCAAACCTATCCAAATTTCCAAAGCCGTAACGTACTTCCCGTCTCTTTTTCAGCCTCGCCGGGGCATTCTATATGACCTATTGTGGTTTCCATTCATTCCGTACATATTTAATTTCCTTTGGGCCACCCCCGGATTTTCGTTTGTCTCTTATACTCAAATTCGCAAAATTTCTTCATACTTCCCGGGGGTCACCCATCATGAGATTGCTCTTGCTCGAGCACGCTTAACTTTGAAACTTTAGTAAATTCGGTGCCTTAGGGCCGATATAATCGCGTAAACTTTCTCGTACGACCTTTATCACATAATTCGGGGCGAGTGTGAAGGTTTTACACACCCGAACACGTTCGCAACACGTCTTTTTCGCAAAATTACCATTTTACCCTTTTCCGTCCTTACTATTCCGAATCGCCGCAGCAATTTCCAACAACATCTCGCGCATCATACCACCTCATGTCGACCATATTACGTCGTATGCAAGGCTTACGGCGGGATCCGGTTTCCTATGACCGGCTCTATCGCACGATCTTATGACGACGTGAAAGAAGGTCAACAATCCCTAAATGCCCCGTAGTCTCCGTTTATAAATGTGGCCGGCTTCACACTATAAATGGACCCTACCGGACACGACCCTGCAGACAGCCCTCAGACCGACCTCGCTCTGATACCACTCTGTCACGCCCCAATTTCCGAGGGACGTGATGGGCACCCGACCTCGATTTAAGGCCGAGCGAACCCGCAGACCTTTACCGCACATGTAATTTTTTTTTTTCAAAACCCAATACCGAATAGTCATAAAATGCATAATAAAGCTTTCTAGTTTGACAGAATCTGTAATTATACAAACTTTAATACAAACACAGATTGACAAATCGGCACGATGGAGCCGCTCACACAACCGACACACTATACCCACACCACCGTCTGCAAAGTCTCTAGTACCATCCAGAAGACACAACGTACGTACTCGGACTCAGCAGTGCTCCAGAAGGAATTGGAGCTCGCCAATCATACTGGAACATCTTCCACTCATCTGTGGGTACCTGCGCGGCATGAAACGCAGCCCCCGAAGGACAGGGGGTCAGTACGGAAAATGTACTGAGTATGCAAGGCCAGAGAAACTGTAAACAAATCATAATCAAAACTAACGTACAGAGAATAGACCGACAGAACCGTAATCGTACTCGGAATACGTACATACGGTTGTAACGGACGTAACCTTAGTCGTAAACATAAGTACGGAAGCATAACGGACAAAATCGTAGACCGAATCGGAGGTACAGAAGCGTACCGAACATACCGGATGCACGGAAATCAAAGACACGTACGTATAGAATGTATCGGACGGATCGTAAGTCGAGCGGACGTACGACGTAATGTACGGACGGATCGTAAGCGAGCGTACGTACGTAAATGTATCGACGGATCGTAAGCGTAGCGGAACGAGCATAATGTATCGTACGGATCGTATATACGAGTCCATTACGTACGTACGTACTACTATTACGAATCGATTCATATGCGTGCGTACGTACGACGTAATACTCGAGATCATACGTATGCGGATCGTATCCCGGCCCTTTTTGAGGGACGCGGTAACGAGTCGAGATCATATATCGGATATGCATGTAATCGAACATACCGTAGCGTACATATACGTAACCCGGCCCCCGTCGAGGGACGCGGTAACGTAGTCGAATCATATATCGATATGCACATAATCGAACGCCGTAGCGTACATATATCGAACCCGGCCCTCCGGTGAGGGGGCGCGGTAACGAACCCGGCCCTCTAGTACGGGACGCGGTGAACGTACGTATCAAATCAAATGCCGTCCGGCCACCACCCCATACATCAAATCATAATATCATATCATAAAACGAGCCCGGCCCGCCTATGAGGGACGCGGTGAACAATGCATAGAAGTGCACGATAACGAAACTGGCCGGGACGCGGTGAGCGTACATAACGGACATGCGCGCAGTAATGCGCACGATAACATATCGAACCCGGCCCGGACGCGCCAAGGATACATTGAGCCTTGCACGAGCAGAGTAGTGCAGAAACATATGCATATAAAAATCCAGACTCGACAAACGAATATTCTTACCGATATCTGAGGCTCAGAAACAGATTTCAGGTCAATCCTTACCGGACGTTGCAATCATCGTATCGAACGCCGGGACGTATCACATCGGGTGGTCGAAGCATATTATATCGGGACGAACATTCCGACGCAAATCCGAATTATTCACGAAGTCGGGGGCATTTAACTTACGGAGCTTTCGGAGAACGAGAGGTGACAGACATACCCCATTAGCGTACGTACGTACATATCCGGATGCTATACGGACGGACATATCCGGATGCCATACGTACGTACATATCCGGAAACCATACGGACGTACATATCCGGTTACCATACCGACGGACATACATAAGGAGGGTATCGGGAAATTGTGGGCCCACTTCGCAGAGAAATCGAGATAACATACGGAAGTTGGAAATGTTCATACTTACCAAACTCTTTTAGTCACGTGCTTTTCATACTTATTCATTTATCAAACATACACAACTTAATGATGCTAACGTACTTATATATATATACATAATCATAATCATAAACGGACTCGGACATCAAGAGCGAGTTACCCCAATTACACATTATATCACAACTTATTGGCTCTAGGACATGCCATAAAAGAAAAGTAAGCCTCACATACCTGCGCCGCCTTGCTAGCTATACTTGTTTATCCCAACTTGCTTATCTACATTCAAAAGGATCCATATGATCGTTAGATTCATCGACTTATGTTTTCCTTAACTTTTCATACAAGTTCGCTTATAGGCTACCGAAATTTCGGCGCATTTCCTCCGTAATTACGACATCCCCGAGATTCACGCTCGGCAAATTTTCAACTAACAATAATCCGGGAATTCAACCCGGCCAAACTATCATCAACAATACCAATAATCAACCCAAAATATATTCTAACATTACCAATCCTTTTCTTACAATTCCATGACATATTACTCACATTCAATTTAATTCCCATGTTCATATATTCATTACTAATCCACAACCACTTACACATGATTTAAAAACATTCCAAGCATTCCACAAAATATTCAAACAATTTATTTACTACACCATAGAACCCGAAGCTAACAACTTCCTTCTAAATTCATCAATGGCACCGATAATCCATACATTACCAACGTTATTTTCCATAAATTCAAGAAGACCTATTATAATCACATTAGCTCCCAAACGGCTCATATAATTACAACTTCAACATAAGTCATTTAACTTTCATTCACACCATATAATTCTCAACAACGATGGCCAAAAATACTAAATAAAATTTGCCCATTCCTTGCCATACCAAATCAGCCCATACGGCCACAACATCAACATATATAATCTCATGAGTTTCATTCATTTTTCTACGCATTGCACAACACACAAACATGCTAAATAAATTGATTCATCATACTTATTTAATACAACACATATTCAATCAATACTACCACCACACGGCTACAACTTCATCATGCATAATTTCCATATTTCTATGATTTCCACTCATTTCTACGTCATGCAATACGTCCAAATCATTCACAACATACAAAGAAAGATGAACCCTTACCTTTGTTCCTTCAACCTCCACTACACGGCTAGCATTGTTTCTTGCCAAACCATTAGTCTTCTTCTCTCAACAATCACTCCACGTCGACGAGGGCCTTCTAATTAGTAAGAAAACATGAAGCAACGAATTAATCAAGACCAAGTTGGAGGGGCTGGTTTCGGCCAGCCCCCTTAGCCGCCCCTTTTTTCTTTCTTTTCTTCACTTCTTTCTTTCTTTCTTTTCCTCTCTTCATGAAAAGATGACAAGCACCCACACATATATATATATATATACATTAAGGGTCATGTGAGGGGCACATGCCCCTCTCTAGAAATTTCCCTTCTTTTTTTCTTTATTTTCCTTTTTCTAGAATTCTCTTGATTTCCTCCTTTCTTGAATTTTTTCTAGAGTTTGTAAAATTACCGTTTTGTCCCTCGTCTTTCCACAAAATTACCAAAATGCCATTTTCCAAATTTTCCATTTTTGCCCTTCGACTTTTCTCAATATTACGATTTTGCCCCTAACCTTCCACATTATTTCCATTGGCCATTTTGCAAATTTCTCTTTTACCCTTGACCTTTCCAAATATTTCCATGCTAATAATCGTCAAAAATAATTTTATAACGACGTACACGTGCAAATAATTTTTGGAAGTCGTCTCGCCCTTGACTTTCCGCGGCAACCTTGAAATTTTCAAACGTACAAAATGGGGGCTATAACATCCTCCCCCCCCTTTAGAACATTCGTCCTCGAATGTTCAACTGATCTTATGGGGTCTTATAGCACTTCGGGAGGAGGGGTTTCTTTTGCACCAACGTTTCCTCTTTCCGATTCCGCGTATAACACAAAGAAAATCCCTTATCATAAATTTTCCCTTCATTTTCGGTCGATTCCATCACATACGAAATATCATACATGTCCATATGCACATGCACATATCACCGCATCAACTAACCCACAAAATACTTCCGTACACCGTTCAAACCTATCCAAATTTCCAAAGCCGTAACGTACTTCCCGTCTCTTTTTCGGCCTCGCTTGGGGCATTCTATATGACCTATTGTGGTTTCCATTCATTCTGTACATATTTAATTTCCTTTGGGCCACCCTGGATTTTCGTTTGTCTCTTATACTCAAATTCGCAAAATTTCTTCATACTTCCCAGGGGGTCACCCATCATGAGATTGCTCTTGCTTGAGCACGCTTAACTTTGAAACTTTAGTAAATTCTGGTGCCTTAGGGCCGATATAATCGCGTAAACTTTCTCGTACGACCTTTATCACATAATTCGGGGCGGTGAAGGTTTTACACACTCCAAACACGTTCGCAACACGTCTTTTTCTCGCAAAATTACCATTTTACCCTTTTCCGTCCTTACTATTCCGAATCGCGCCGCAGCAATTTCCAACAACATCTCGCGCATCATACCACCTCATGTCGACCATATTACGTCGTATGCAAGGCTTACGGGGGATCCGGTTTCCTATGACCGGGCTCTATCGCACGATCTTATGACGGAAAGAAGGTCAACAATCCCTAAATGCCCCGTAGTCTCCCGTTTATAAATGTGGCCGGCTTCACACTATAAACAGACCCTACCGGACACGACCCCGCGACGCCCTCGACCGACCTCGCTGCGATACCACTCGTCACGCCCCAATTTCCGAGGGACGTGATGGGCACCCGACCTCGATTTAAGGCCGAGCGAACCCGTACCTTTACCGCACATGTAATTTTTTTTTTTTTTCAAAACCCAATACCGAATAGTCATAAAATGCATAATAAAGCTTTCTAGTTTGACGTAATCCGTAATTATACAAACTTTAATACAAACACACATCGACAAATCGGGCTGATGGAGCCGCTCACACAATCGACACACTATACCCACACCACCGTCGCAAAGTCTCTAGTACCATCCGTAAGACACAACGTACGTACTCGGACTCGGCGGTGCTCCGGAAAGGAATTGGAGCTCGCCAATCATACCGGAACATCTTCCACTCATCGCGGGTACCGCGCGCATGAAACGCAGCCCCCGAAGGACAGGGGGTCAGTACGGAAAATGTACTGAGTATGCAAGGCCAGAGAAACTGTAAACAAATCATAATCAAAACTAACGTACAGCAATAGAACTGACAGAACCGTAATCAGACTCAGCAATACAGACATACAGACTGTAACGGACAGAACCTTAGTCGTAAACATAAGTACGGAAGCATAACAGACAAAATCGTAGACCGAATCGGAGATACAGGAAGCGTACCGAACATACCGTACGGACCCGTAATCAAAGTGGGCGTCGGACGTATAGAATGTATCGGACGGATCGTAAGCGAGAGCGGACGTACGAATGTATCGGACGGATCGTAAGCGAGAGCGTACGTACGAGAATATACGGATCGATAAGGAATCGTAATCGGGGATGTACGTACGTATACTATTACGAATCAGATTCATATGCAGAACAGAACATACAGAATACTGAATCAGATCATACTCGTATGCAGGTGACAGATCCCGGCCCTTTTTGAGGGACGCGGTAACAAATCAGGTTCGAATCATATATCGATATGCATGTAATCGAACGCCGTAGCGTACATATATATAAACCCGGCCCTCGCGAGGGCGCGGTAACGTAATCGAAATCATATGTCGGATATGCACATAATCGAACGCCGTAGCGTACATATATCGAACCCGGCCCTCAGGGGCGCGGTAACAGAACCCGGCCCTCTAGTACGGGACGCGGTGAACAGACAAATCAAATGCCATCCTGGCCACCACCCCATACATCAAATCATAATATCATATCATAAAACAGAGCCCGGCCCGCCTATGAGGGACGCGGTGAACAATGCATAGAAGTGCACGATAACAGAACCTGGCCCGGGACGCAGTGAGCAGACATAACAGACAGTGCAGAGTAATGCGCACGATAACATATCGAACCCGGCCCGGACGCGGTGAAGGATACATTGAGCCTTGCACGAGCGAGTAGTGCGAGAAACATATGCATATAAAAATCCGTACTCGACAAACGAATATTCTTACCGATATCCGAGGCTCGAAACAATTTCGTGTCAATCCTTACCGGACGTTGCAATCATCGTATCGAACGCCGGGACGTATCACATCGGGTGGTCGAAGCATATTATATCGGGACGAACATTCCGACGCAAATCCGAATTATTCACGAAGTCGGGGGCATTTAACTTACGAGCTTTCGAGAACGAGAGGTGACATACATACCCCATTAGCGTACGTACGTACATATCCGGATGCTATACGGACGGACATATCCGGATGCCATACGTACGTACATATCCGGTTACCATACAGACAGACATATCCGGTTACCATACCGACAGACATACATAAGGAGGGTATCGGGAAATTGTGGGCCCACTTCGCAGAGAATCGAGATAACATACGGAAGTTGGAAATGTTCATACTTACCAAACTCTTTTAGTCACAGAAGCTTTTCATACTTATTCATTTATCAAACATACACAACTTAATGATGCTAACAGACTTATATATATATAACATAATCATAATCATAAACAGACTCGGACATCAAGAGCAGAGTTACCCCAATTACACATTATATCACAACTTATTGGCTCTAGGACATGCCATAAAAGAAAAGTAAGCCTCACATACCTGCGCCGCCTTGCTAGCTATACTTGTTTATCCCAACTTGCTTATCTACATTCAAAAGGATCCATATGATCGTTAGATTCATCGACTTATGTTTTCCTTAACTTTTCATACAAGTTCGCTTATAGGCTACCGAAATTTCGGCAAAGATTTCCTCTGTAATTACGACATCCCCGAGATTCACGCTCGGCAAATTTTCAACTAACAATAATCCGGGAATTCAACCCGGCCAAACTATCATCAACAATACCAATAATCAACCCAAAATATATTCTAACATTACCAATCCTTTTCTTACAATTCCATGACATATTACTCACATTCAATTTAATTCCCATGTTCATATATTCATTACTAATCCACAACCACTTACACATGATTTAAAAACATTCCAAGCATTCCACAAAATATTCAAACAATTTATTTACTACACCATAGAACCCGAAGCTAACAACTTCCTTCTAAATTCATCAATGGCACCGATAATCCATACATTACCAACGTTATTTTCCATAAATTCAAGAAGACCTATTATAATCACATTAGCTCCCAAACGGCTCATATAATTACAACTTCAACATAAGTCATTTAACTTTCATTCACACCATATAATTCTCAACAACGATGGCCAAAAATACTAAATAAAATTTGCCCATTCCTTGCCATACCAAATCAGCCCATACGGCCACAACATCAACATATATAATCTCATGAGTTTCATTCATTTTTCTACGCATTGCACAACACACAAACATGCTAAATAAATTGATTCATCATACTTATTTAATACAACACATATTCAATCAATACTACCACCACACGGCTACAACTTCATCATGCATAATTTCCATATTTCTATGATTTCCACTCATTTCTACGTCATGCAATACGTCCAAATCATTCACAACATACAAAGAAAGATGAACCCTTACCTTTGTTCCTTCAACCTCCACTACACGGCTAGCATTGTTTCTTGCCAAACCATTAGTCTTCTTCTCTCAACAATCACTCCACGTCGACGAGGGCCTTCTAATTAGTAAGAAAACATGAAGCAACGAATTAATCAAGACCAAGTTGGAGGGGCCGGTTTCGGCCACCCCCTTAGCCGCCCCTTTTTTTCTTTCTTTTCTTCACTTCTTTCTTTCTTTCTTTTCCTCTCTTCATGAAAAGATGACAAGCACCCACACATATATATATATATACATTAAGGGTCATGTGAGGGGCACATGCCCCTCTCTAGAAATTTCCCTTCTTTTTTTCTTTATTTTCCTTTTTCTAGAATTCTCTTGATTTCCTCCTTTCTTGAATTTTTTTCTAGAGTTTGTAAAATTACCGTTTTGTCCCTCGTCTTTCCACAAAATTACCAAAATGCCATTTTCCAAATTTTCCATTTTTGCCCTTCGACTTTTCTCAATATTACGATTTTGCCCCTAACCTTCCACATTATTTCCATTGGCCATTTTGCAAATTTCTCTTTTACCCTTGACCTTTCCAAATATTTCCATGCTAATAATCGTCAAAAATAATTTTATAACGACGTACACGTGCAAATAATTTTTGGAAGTCGTCTCGCCCTTGACTTTCCGCGAACCCTCTTTTTTTGAAAATCAACCTTGAAATTTTCAAACGTACATCAAAAAAAAAAAAATAATCATAGTGAAGAAAATATTAAATTTTTCGAAAAATCCATAAAGGTAGCATAGAAAGGCCGCGGGCCCCACGGACGGGTGCCGACCCCCGTCCGAGCCCGACTACGAGGGGTAGGGAGAGTGATGTCTTATGAACTTACATATTATGTTTTGGGGCGTTTCGAGGTCGTATGCAAAAGTTACGGACGTTCGTAGTTTCGAAGTCGTTTAGGAACAAGTCTCTTTTGAAAACAAAATTCTTTTGGAAATAGAACTCTTTTAAAACCTTAAAAGTTTAATCCTACAAACGACATAAGGGTCATAACTCAACCGCGTTAAAGATACAAACATCAAGGGACTTATACAAATCGCGTACACAATATTTCAAACTCAACCATATCAAAGACATACAAACCACAGCCCGACCATACTAAGGATGCCAACAGCACAAGCAACTATGACTCACAAACATACTTGAAATTTACGAATGGAATTACCCCGAGGCACATATCATGTCATACCTTAATTCCGTCTAAGACATGCCAAAAAGAAAAGAAGGGTAAGCTTCACATACCTGGCTTGCTTCCTAAGCTAATCCAACGTAAGTCTCGTCTTCTCCAAAATCTACGACAACATCAATAGGCATCGGACATTAGCCATAAGCGTCGAGGAATTCAATCCCAACCCACTACTTCTTTCTACAGAATTTTGGGCAGCACTTCCCCTATAACTTGGACGCCCCCGAGAATTTAACTCGGCCAAATCGTCAACAACAATACCAACAACCATTTCAGCAACATCAAGAAGTAATTTCAAACACATTCTAACACTAACAAGTCATTTCCACATACTTCGACAACATTCCAATTATATTCCACTTAACTACATATTTTCAAACTACTACCAACGATCGCATATTCGAATAACAATTCAAACCTTTCAAACACAAATCAATAACATTTCCCACAATTCACAAAATTGTTCAAAACAATCCAACCAAAACATAAGGCAACCCGAAACCTTCCAAGTCCAAGGAAATATCAACAACGCATTTCTTTTCTTCCAAACTCATAAACCATACTAACAATCTCACACATTGACGACATTATCTTCCACCAATTCATGAAACTACATTAAAATTCTTAAGGTTCTAAATCAGCCCACCAACAATTACAACACCAACTTGGCACATTAAGCTCTTATTTACATCATTGGATTCATGACGACAACAACCAAAACATACCAAATAAAATCAATTCACTATAAGCTACCAAAATGACCCCCTATTCGGCCAACCCTCAACCTACACCATTCCATGAGTTTCATTCACTTTCTACACATTACCATAACACACAAACATGTTGTATACAATTAAATCACTATCATCACACCATACACACAACACACGGCCAACCTTCAACTTTCACAACTCAACTTTAACATCCATATTTTCATGATTTTAATTCATTTTCACACTCCACAACATCCACAACTATCAAATTACATCACATAAAATTGGTTCGTCATGCTTACATCAACAACATACACCCACGGCTACAACTCCCAATATACAACCTCTCATGATTTTCCATCCATTTCCATGCACCATAACACGTTCAACACATCCATAAAACATGTAAAGAAGATCAAATCTTACCTTTTCTTTAGCTCCTCCCACGCTAACTTTCATGAAACACTACAACGGGCTTTTCTTGTTCTAACAACCACTCCACGCTAACGAGGACCTTCCAATTAGTACACAAGCTAGAGAAAATAATTTTTCTCCCTCAATTTTTCAAGGCCATGTTCGGCTGGTGCCATAGCCGTATGGCTTTCTTGCTTTTTCTCCATGTTTCAAGAAATTTCTAGGTGTGGAAATTAATAAGATGACTTACTTAGTCATCACTATGTATATATATATATCACCCACATGGCCTTATGGCCCACACACACTCACACATGGCCGGCCACCTCATGGCCATTTCAAATAATGGCCAACTTTCCATAATTCACTTTTAGGTCCCAAATTCTTCCAACTTTCATTCTCCAATTTTTCCTTATTCCAATCTTACCCTTAACACTTCATACCCACAAAAGATGAATATGCGACTTATGCATTAAAACAAAAGAAAAAGAAAATCAACAAAAACCGAAAATTAAAGGTCTTGTCCTTAACTCGTCGCCACCGACTTAGAATATTCCAACGTACGAAGTACGGGGTGTAACATCCTTTCCCCCTTTAGAACATTCGTCCTCGAATGTTCAACTAGTCCCGCAAAACATCACAAGGATCTCGGGTTAAACTTTTCCTTCTTACTCTTGTCTTAATCTTACTCTCACTACCGGCACGACCTTTCAAGTCGTATTACAAACACACATCTTATTCTCTTTCCATTTTACGGAAAAATTTCGACAGAGTTTCCTTTATATTTCTTACTACCTCAAAACCTGCACGCAGGAAATACCAACAATGCCTCACAGGGCTCCCAATATCAACAACAATACACAAATTATAAACATACCCCGTATGCCCAACTCAAACGACACCTGTTACATTTTCTTGTTTACTTTCCCCCTTTAGACTTCAACTCGTACTTCGATCGCAACTTCAATATCTTTCCCAACATACATCTTCATACCTTTGCTTACCTGCGTGCTTCGTGACTTCCAACATCATCAATCACTTCCTTCTATCGGGCGTCATTCTTCAACCGCAATCACAAATCGGGGTAAGGAGTCCCATCTCCTATGACTTGGCTCTACGGCACGATCTCGATATGAAAGAAGAGTAACCATCCTAAATGCCCCGTAGCCTCCTCGTTTATAAACGTGGCGCGCAACACACCATAAACAAGACTCTACTAGGACACGACTTTGCGTACAACCCCTAGGACAAACCCTCGTCGATAACCACTTTGTCACACCCCAATTTCCGATAGGGTGTGATGGGCACCCGACCCTTACCTAGGGCCGAGCGAACCCGCGACTATCGTAATGTCCATACCCATACCGGGCCCACAAAACATAACATACGCACGTAATGAAAATTTTTCGTAAAAAACAACATGCCTTTCGTTTTTTTTTCCCAAACCAAATAAAATTTGCAATAGTATAAAATCTATAATATAAGGCACAACGGACTTCGGCTATATAGCCGCTTGCCAAACACATCGGTAGCATAATGCATACAAACACACCGGCTTACGTAGCCGCTTACAAAACAGACCCGACATATCATACACTCGACACTGTCTGCAAAGTCTCTATCATAACTTCGAACACCATACGACAGCACTCTGACTCGGCAGCACTCCGGAGGAAATGGAGCTCGCCAATCCAGCTGGAACATCTTCCGCTAACATCACCTACTCATCTGCGGGTACCTGCGTGGCATGAAACGCAGCCCCCCGAAGAAAGGGGGTCAACATTTAAATATGTACCGAGCATGTAAAGCATAGCATACATCAAACGAGGTCATAACCAAAGTAGGGAGTACGAAAAGTGAAGTCGTAATAACCCAACTATCCAAGTACTTACATCCGACACACAAATCATGCATACTCATACCGAACGCATCATAATCTGTCACATGGAATGACATTAACCGATGTGGGATTTGCCTCATCATCGGTGATCAAACTCATCATCGGAAAACAAACTCATCATACATCACACATATCAAATGCGGTCCATAGGACCCGGCGGACGTAACGTGGTCGCCACCCTATCCGGCGCCACAACACAAGATAACACCGTAAGTTTCAAATCTCCGTATCCCCGACCACAACACATCATCACAACACATCATAAGCCATATCACAAAGATAACTCCATAAAGGGAACCCGGCCCGGAGAGGTCTCGGGAACCGTAACACAAAGATAGCTCCGTAGTATATCATAGTGCGCACGATCATATACCGGCCCGGATCCGTGAAAGAGGTAACACAAAACGCACGAACAGATCGTAAGTAACCACACGCATATCGTGCATCATCACGTACTCAACCGAATAATCAAAACGAACCCTCTTTTTTTGAAAATCCAAAACCATAGTCAAAACTAGTTTTCTCCCGAATCTCGCTCGGGGCATATCAAACCGAACTTTAGAAACCGTTGTCACGCGTCAAAATCATAGGCGTAAAATCTTTAATTCCAACTCGTCAAAAAAAAAAATAATCATAGTGAAGAAAATATTAAATTTTTTGAAAAATCCATAAAGGTAGCATAGAAAGGCCGCGGGCCCCACGGACGGGTGCCGACCCCCGTCCGAGCCCGACTACGAGGGGTAGGGGAGAGTGATGTCTTATGAACTTACATATTATGTTTTGGGGCGTTTCGAGGTCGTATGCAAAAGTTACGGACGTTCGTAGTTTCGAAGTCGTTTAGGAACAAGTCTCTTTTGAAAACAAAATTCTTTTGAAAATAGAACTCTTTTAAAACCTTAAAAGTTTAATCCTACAAACGACATAAGGGTCATAACTCAACCGCGTTAAAGATACAAACATCAAGGGACTTATACAAATCGCGTACACAATATTTCAAACTCAACCATATCAAAGACATACAAACCACAAACCATACTAAGGATGCCAACAAAGACAAGCAACTATGACTCACAAACCTACTTGAAATTTACGAATGGAATTACCCCGAGGCATATATCATGTCACACCTTAATTTCGTCTAAGACATGCCAAAAAGAAAAGAAGGGTAAGCTTCACATACCTGGCTTGCTTCCTAAGCTAATCCAACGTAGGTCTCGTCTTCTCCAAAATCTACGACAACATCAATAGGCATCGAACATTAGCCATAAGCGTCGAGGATTCAATCCCAAACCACTACTTTTTTCTACAGAATTTTGGGCAGCACTTCCCCTATAACTTGGACGCCCCGAGAATTTAACTCGGCCAAATCGTCAACAACAATACCAACAACCATTTCAAAACATCAAGAAGTAATTTCAAACACATTCTAACACTAACAAGTCATTTCCACATACTTCACAACATTCCAATTATATTCCACTTAACTACATATTTTCAAACTACTACCAACGATCGCATATTCGAATAACAATTCAAACCTTTCAAACACAAATCAATAACATTTCCCACAATTCACAAAATTGTTCAAAACAATCCAACCAAAACATAAGGCAACCCGAAACCTTCCAAGTCCAAGGAAATATCAACAACGCATTTCTTTTCTTCCAAACTCATAAACCATACTAACAATTTCACACATTGACGACATTATCTTCCACCAATTCATGAAACTACATTAAAATTCTTAAGGTTCTAAATCAGCCCACCAACAATTACAACACCAACTTGGCACATTAAGCTCTTATTTACATCATTGGATTCATGACGACAACAACCAAAACATACCAAATAAAATCAATTCACTATAAGCTACCAAAACAGCCCCTATTCGGCCAACCCTCAACCTACACCATTCCATGAGTTTCATTCACTTTCTACACATTACCATAACACACAAACATGTTGTATACAATTAAATCACTATCATCACACCATACACACAACACACACCAACCTTCAACTTTCACAACTCAACTTTAACATCCATATTTTCATGATTTTAATTCATTTTCACACTCCACAACATCCACAACTATCAAATTACATCACATAAAATTGATTCGTCATGCTTACATCAACAACATACACCCACGGCTACAACTCCCAATATACAACCTCTCATGATTTTCCATCCATTTCCATGCACCATAACACGTTCAACACATCCATAAAACATGTAAAGAAGGATCAAATCTTACCTTTTCTTTAGCTCCTCCCACGGCTAACTTCCATGAAACACTACAACGGGCGCTTTCTTGTTCTAACAACCACTCCACGCTAACGAGGACCTTCCAATTAGTACACAAGCTAGAGAAAATAATTTTTCTCCTCAATTTTTCAAGGCCATGTTCGGTGCCATAGCCGTATGGCTTTCTTGCTTTTTCTCCATGTTTCAAGAAATTTCTAGGTGTGGAAATTAATAAGATGACTTACTTAGTCATCACTATGTATATATATATATCACCCACATGGCCCTATGGCCCCCACACACTCACACATGGCCGGCCACCTCATGGCCATTTCAAATAATGGCCAACTTTCCATGATTCACTTTTAGGTCCCAAATTCTTCCAACTTTCATTCTCCAATTTTTCCTTATTCCAATCTTACCCTTAACACTTCATACCCACAAAAGATGAATATGCGACTTATGCATTAAAACAAAAGAAAAAGAAAATCAACAAAAACCGAAAATTAAAGGTCTTGTCCTTAACTCGTCGCCACCGACTTAGAATATTCCAACGTACGAAGTACGGGGTGTAACACTCTATTCGTAAGTTCTGAGCATGTCTACGATTCTTATTCACTTCTTGATATTCGCATTCTTAATATAGCTGCCATTGCCCTCGAGTCTTTGTATGATCGGATAGTACGGTGCATAAAGAGATCCTATTCCTAAAGAGTCTATAATGAATAATGTCCCTAACTTTCATAAATGGGCTCGGATTACTTTGATACGTTCGTAAAAGATTCTATAGCAAATAAGGCCCATAACTTTCATGGGCGGGCTCGGATTGGTTTGATACATGTCTACGATCCCTAAGATTCTCTTTAACGTAGTCCTAATGGCAATTAGAACAGATTTAACATGACTATCGTTTTAATGCTCGAGCGTGATTACTTACTTAACCATCGAGTCTGAAATGATGATTTATATGCATATGGTTTCTCACTACTCTGCTCGTGCTAGCTGTTATTACTTCTTTCACTGAGTCCCGGGCCTGGACACGTATTCGTGCACAACTCCACTGCATTATTCACCACGGCCCTCACTAGAGGGCCGGGGCACGTTATATGTATATATATATGATGATATGATGATATGGGGGAGGCGGCCAGGATGGCATATGATGATTTCATTCACCGCGTCCCTCACTGAGGCCGGGGCACGTTATATGTACATGTATATGATGATTTTATTTACCAAGTCCCTCACTAGAGTCCGGACACGTTATACATGCATATGTACATGATGATTATTTACTTATGTCCCTACCCCATAATGGGCTAGGATATGATATTGATACGCATGATTTATGTTTCGAGGCAAGCCTTATGATTTTCTATACTCCTTATTTCACAGATGATCCTTTATCGTATTTCATGCCTTACATGCCTCGGTACATATTCCAATTACCGACCCCCTTTCTTCGGGGGGCAGCGTTTCGTTATGCCACGCAGTGTGTATACGAATGAGTAGAGGATACCAGCGTAAGATGTTCCAACGGATTGGCGAGCTCCATTTCCTTCCGAGTGCCGCCGAGTCGAGTATCTAGGTTATGGTATCTTGATTTATGTTAGAGACTTTATTTTAGTCACGTATATAACATGTCGATTTTGTAAGCGGCTCGTAAGCCGATGTATCATTATGCATTATGTTACGATTTCATACGATTACGTATTTTACTTGATTTGAGAAGGACGAAAAGCATGTTTTTTTGAAAAGCTTACATTATGCATTCATTTCATGATTTAAGAGTCCAGTAAGATTATGAGTATCACGAGGATCAGCGGGTTCACTCGGCCCTAAGTAAGGATTGGGTGCCCATCATGCCCTATCAAATGTTGGGGTGTGACAAATTAGTATCAGAGCAGTTCGTCCTAGGGGTTGTCTGCAAAGTCGTGTCCAAAGAGAGTCCTATTTATGGTGTGAAGCACGCCACATTTATAAACAGGAGGCTACGGGGCATCTAGGGTGGTTACTCTTCTTTCACATCTGAGATCGTGCCATAGAGCCAAGTCATAGGGAATGAGATTCCTTACACTAACCATTGATTTCAGCAGAAGAATGACAGCGACAGAAGAAATGACTAGCGATATTGGAAGTTACAAAGCACGCAAGTAAGCAAAGGTATGAAAGGTATATGTCGGGTAAGATATTGAAGTACGATTGAAATACAAGTTGAAGATTGAAAGGGAAAGTAAACAAGAAAGTGTAACAGTGGCTTTTGAGTTGGGCATACGAGGTATGTTCATTATTTTCGTACTGTTGTTGATATTGGGAGCCCTGTGTGGCTGTGATATGATATGATATACAAATATATACACATGTTGGCCCTGTGAGGCATTGTTGATATTTCCTGCGTGCAGGTTTTGAGATAGTAAAATTTACAGAGGAAACTCTGCCAATATTTTCCTGGAAATAAAAAGAGAATGAGATATAGGTTTGTGATATGACTTGAAAGGTCGTACTAATAGTAATGGTAGGATTTGACTAAGTTGCGAGTACGGCTGACCTCGAGAAAGAAGTTAATTGTGGAATTGGAAGTAATAATATGATTAAGATAAGAGTACAGAGAAAAAGAATTGTGACGGATATGAATGTATTGATAAGACAGCTTGTGAGATATTAAGGACAAAGTGGACCAGAAAGGGTAAAGGGTTAAGAAGTGTTATATTATAGGATTGATTACAAATAAGATGTAATGTGAATATAATGGGGATTGTTATGAAAGTAAGTAAAGCCGAGTGAGAAGGTGGCCAAAGCTATGATGTGACCTATGTAGCTAGAATATAAAGGCAAATGTGAAACGGAAAAGCGAGCTATAGAACGAATAAGGAAGGCTTATCAAGTTCTGTAGGGAAGGTTTGGAATAAGGGCTATATAATAACGAAAATGATAGTGAGCATAAGAAAAGCAAGGGTAATTGGAAGAAGGAAATAAGAAGGGAGCGAGATAACAGTGTAGTAATAGACCATGACATGTATAGCTAAGGACACGAGTACTATAAGTGACGGGACTGTGAAAGACTCGGTTATAGAAAGGATGAGGAACGAGGTAAAATGAGAGCATGAATCCAAAGGCCGATAACCAAGTATTTATAAGTAACGGCGATCAAGGTGTGTTCACCACCATTGGGAATCTGGAAGTCTAGGACGGAAAGCAGTCATATCCATAGATGAAAAGTGAATATTGAGGATTGAAAAAGGGCTAAAATAGTAATTATGGAGTCAGAAGAGTAAGAGACCCTTTCTAATTCGGAGGGAGATGTGTTATGAGAATGTTTTGAGATCTGTTAAGACTTCAACTTACTCCAGATTATGTGATGAAGGTCATGCGGGGGGGGGGGGGGGGGGTGAACGCTATCATACTAGTATTAAAGCATCGTATTTCATCGAGTTCCAAGGTTAAGCGTCTTTGAGTGAGAGAGAAATTTTAGGATGGGTGACCCCCTGGGAAGTGTACTAAAAGTCCTATAAAGTCAGACACAGGAGAACCAAATGGGAAGCTAGAGTAGCCTAAGGGAAATTAGAGTATACAGAGTGGGCGGAAGCCTTAAGAGGTCACATAGGACGAGGCAGACTGAACCAGTGAAGAGAAAGAAGGTGCATCACAACTCTAGAAGCAGGGTAAGTTAAATAGCGTTTGGAAATATTTTGTAAGCAAGATAGTAGAGATTATATATGTATATAGGTATGCACATGATATCCCGTACATGGCAATATCAGCGGATATGTGTATTTCGGCAACCAATGTTGCGGTATATGGAAGGCATTAATCGGACAGGGTAATGAAGTTCAAGTGAAAAGAAAAATAAAGGGCACGAATGTTACAAGGCAAGCTGATGCTGTTTTCACCACAGGTTAAGCTTGGAAAGTTCTAGTACAATGATATTTGAAAAGAAAGGAAGTGAGTAGATGGAAGGCAAGGGGATCAAAATGTCGGAATAAAAGTGCCGCCTAATTGAGATTGAAAATACGGACATAGGGCAAAGTATAATCGGATAATAATATGAGTACACCCTTAAGGGGGAAGCGGGTGCGAGAGATGCAAGTGTAAGATGGAGACAACTGACACTACAATATATTTGATACGGATGCTTGGGCTATAGGTAAGGTTCCTTACTGAGGCAAGTTAGCAGAATCTAAAAGCCAGCAATAAAGGGGTAGAAGTCAGGATGATAATTGAGATAGTGCTGAGAATTAATTGTGCAGATCTTAAATGATATGACATTGGAAAGTGGATGCTTAAAAAAAGAGAGAATACGACAAGGGAAAGTAACGAGTAACTTACAGAGACATTATGAAAGATAACACTGCTATGCTGGATTAAAGGCTAAGATGTGGGCAATAGAGTTGTTCGCTAATGATACTGCGACCTATAAGTATGACAAGATAGGCTACAAGCGAATGTTAGTACGGAAGGGATATGTGAAGCAGAATGAATCAGGAGAAGAAAAGATCATGACTAAGGTTGAATATACATCATACAAGTCATACAAGAGTAGTATGTTACCGGTGAACGTTTATGTGCTAGGGATGAAACCAAGCAAATACTTAATGGGAAAAGTTTGGATTCAGTAATAACGATATGTTTACGAGATTCTAGGGGCATTAAGGAAAGATGTAAAGATGGTTTAAGCTAAATTACCGAGATAGAATTAGTACTGAGGACAAACAGGACATGGCTATGGTTGAACCAAAGACCTATTCCAATACCGGTTGTAACACAAAAGAGGGTGAATTTATATGTCAAATTCTTTCAGAATTATACCAGCTGATGATAGTTAAAGCAGGGAGCGGCTATGTAAAGTTATTATATGAGGGGACTTCATCGCTTTGATAACTAACTCCAAAAGATAGAGACTAGAGCAAAAGGCGGTAAGACGAGCTTAAGGTCCTTTAAAGGAGTCGAGGAGAACCCTATAGCTATACTGGATCGTTAGGTAAGAAGGTTGCGTACTAAAGACGTGGCTTCTGTTAAGGAATTGTGGCGGAACGATAACAGGGAGGAGATGACTTGAGAAGATGAAAAGGAGATGAAGAAGAAATATATTTGGTAGATGAGACTGCATGTTATAGTAATAAAGGAAACCCCCCTGAGATCTTTATAAGACCTTATGAGACTAGTTTAACATTCGAGGATGAATGTTCTAAAGGGGGGAAGGATGTTATATCCTCGTATTTTGTACATTGGAATATTTTAAGCTAGTTGCGATAAGTTAAGGACAAGGCTATTTTCCCATTTTGTTTAATGCACAAGTTGCTTATGAATTTTGTTGGATGGAAATATTAAGGAAAATTAGGGGCTAGAATTTGAAAAATATATTTCATGAAAAGGCCACAAGTGGCCATGTGGCCGTGTGGGTGTGTGGGCTCCCACACATGGCTTGGCCAATTGTCTTAAGCCATAAGGGGGGGCATGTGTCCACCTCGTATTTGTAGAGGCCACATATATATATATAAAGATGGTTGATGACAAAGCAAGAATTATTCATCATTTCAAACTCAAGAAACTTGGAGAAACTTGGAGACATATTCGGCCATGGCTAGCCGAATGGATGTGTTACACCCCGGAAAGTTTGCGTTACCAAGACTGTCGATGGCTTAGTACGAGCTCAAGGGAGAGCAGAGTTATACAAGAATTAGGGATGAAGATTATAATATCTGCGTATAAGAGTGTACATATTACATTGGAGATCGTATGGAGTAAATCAGTTAACAAGTTACCTGATGATAGCCCTCGTAACCATAAGTTACGGTGGGCCCACATGTTGGTATTTTATAAAGGTCATATGAAGAGATATATGGGTAGTACATGTGAAGTTGAGCAAGTCCTAAGAAGGAGCCATAAGCCAAAAATGAGTGTAAGCCCTCCAAAAGGACGATTTAAGAAAACGTTTTCGGGTGATCTGACTTCGAGGGGCCAAAACGGTATTATGAGTTTGGAATTTGGGAAAACTCCCCGAATGAAAGTTGTAGATAATTGAAATAAATTTCCAACCATAGGTCATGGGTTCACAGTCGGCATCGGGATAAGGAGATATGGACATTTTAAGGCAGAAAGGTCAGTGGGCCAGGCCCAACCCGAGCCCAACCGGGTCAGGCCCATTACCCATACCTTTTAAGTAAAATTTCAGCCTTTTCTCCTCATTTTTCATACCAAAACACCCAGAAAATTCTGGAGAAAAAGAGAGAGGAGAGCCTAGAGAGAAAAACCAATTTTGACCAAAATCTGAGCCCCGAATTCCGAAGCCCATGAAGAGAAAAGTGTTGTACGTCGCGTTGCCTTCAATTTGAGCTAAACATCAACCAAGAAGAGGAGGGTGGACGTGGTGGCTGCACACATGAGGTAAGATTAAGGTTCCTTTTCATTGTTAACAAGTTTATTCAGAGTTTTAACGGATTAGAACGGAGGGAATAGTGTGATAAATTCGTTTGTTGGTGTTGTCGGATTATGAATTTAGGCTTGAAGTGAAATTTGGATAAAAATATATGTATTTATTTTGTAGGATATTGAAGATGTTGTTATCGATGTTGGTGATATTAATTTCGGCTTCCTTACGGAAATAAAGTTATTAATTAGTCGTATCGCAAGTTGGTTGGTTGAGAAAATGGAAAAACAGTGCGTGGGCTGTTTTATGGCATATGTTGTGTTGGAAATGATGTTATTACTATTGGTATTTTTGTTGGTGTCGTTGGTTATTGAATTGGAATTTCGGGCTAGACATATAAGCAGGGGAGATGCTGCCGAAATTTCGGCAGACTATAATTGAATTTATTTGAAGGACTAAGACAAGCATGTAATAATGAGTCTAATGATTTTGTAAATCCTCTTAAATGTAGACTCGCGAGCTTGGACGAATAAGCGTAGCTAATAAGAGGTGGAACAGGTATGTAAAGCTATCCCTTCTTTCTTTTGGCATGTCTTAGATGTAAGTAAGATATGACACGAGCTTCGGGGTAACTCTATTCGTAAGTTCCGAGCATGTCTACGATTCTTATTCACTTCTTGATATTCGCATTCTTAATATAGTCGGGCTATTTCCCTCGAGTCTTTGTATGATCGGATAGTACATGGTGCATAAAGAGATCCTGTTCCTAAAGAGTCTATAATGAATAATGTCCCTAACTTTCATAAATGGGCTCGGATTGTTTTGATACGTTCGTAAAAGATTCTATAGCAAATAAGGCCCGTAACTTTCATGGGCGGGCTCGGATTGGTTTGATACATGTCTACGATCCCTAAGATTCTCTTTAACGTAGTCCTAATGGCAATTAGAACGGATTTAACATGACTATCGTTTTAATGCTCGAGCGTGATTACTTACTTATCCATCGAGTCTGAAATGATGATTTATATGCATATGGTTTCTCACTACTCTGCTCGTGCTGTTTGTTATTACTTCTTTCACCGAGTCCGGGCCGGACACGTATTCGTGCACAACTCCTTTGCATTATTCACCACGTCCCTCGCTAGAGGGCGGGGCACGTTATATGTATATATGTATATGATGATATGGGGGAGGGCGGCCGGGATGACATATGATGACTTCATTCACCGCGTCCCTCACTAGAGGGCCGGGGGCACGTTATATGTACACATGTATATGATGATTTTATTTACCGAGTCCCTCACTAGAGGGCGGGACACGTTATACATGCATATGTACATGATGATTATTTACTTATGTCCCTCGGTCCCATAATGGGTGGATATGATATTGATACGCATGATTTATGTTTCGAGAGGCAAGCCTTATGATTTTCTATACTCCTTATTTCGGTATGATCCTGTTCTGTATTTCATGCCTTACATGCCGCATATATTCCGTGCGACCCCCTTTCTTCGGGAGGCGGCGTTTCATGCCACGCGGTGTATACGGATGAGTAGAGGATACTAGCGGAAGATGTTCCGAGTGGATTGGCGAGCTCCATTTTCTTCCGGAGTGCTTTGCCGAGTCAGAGTATCTAAGTTATGGTATCTTGATTTATGTTAGAGACTTTGCAGACAGACCCACGTATATAACATGTCAGTCTTGTAAGCGGCTCTGTAAGCCGATGTATCATTATGCATTATGTTATAGATTTCATACGATTACAGATTTTACTTGATTTGAGAAGGATGAAAAGCATGTTTTTTTGAAAAGCTTACATTATGCATTCATTTCTTGATTTAAGAGTCCAGTAAGATTATGAGTATCACGAGGATCAGCGGGTTCGCTCGACCCTAAGTAAGGGTCGGGTGCCCATCATGCCCTATCAAAAGTTGGGGTGTGACACCCACACATCAGAGTTTTATAAAGGACATATGAATAGATATATGAGTAGTACATGAAAAGTTGAGCAAGTCCTACGAAGGACCCTTAAGCCAAATATGGGCATAAGCCCTCCTAAAGGACGATATAAGGAAAGGTTTCCGGATGATCTGACTTGGAGGGGCCAAAACGATATTATAAGTTGGAAATTTGGAAAAACACCAAGAATTAAAGTTGTAGATAATTGAAAGAGATTTCCAACCATAGGTCGTGGACCCTCACACGATATCAGGATCAAGAGTTATAACCTTTTTACTGAACGAAGGTGCAGTCAGAAAAACTAAGCCAGCGTGAACGCGCCCAAAGGGGGCGCGAGCGCTCTGAGGGGCCCCAGTCGGTCCAGGCAGAACCTGGACCGCTATTTAAAGGGGGAGACCCCCTCATTTTTGACCAAACACACCCAAAACCTCCTCAAATATTCCAGAAATTTCCCAAACCTTCCAACTACCAACTTTTTAGCCCAAAACCAAGTATAATTCCCAAATCCCGATCCAGACAGCGTATAGTTGCGACTACAAAATTGTGTATTGAGGATTTGGGGCTTAAGTTCTAGGTGGAGGAGTGAAGATATAGCATTATTATCGAGGGAAAGGTATGAATCGCGTTCAATTTGTGTTAATATCGGTTTATTTACGAAGAAAGCGTGGTTAAATAATTGTATACCGAGTTGATTAGTTATGAAAGTTGGAAAACAGCGTGTGGGCTGTTTTATGGAATACTTTGGAGTTGGAAATATTACGGCTAATGTTGGTATTGTTGTGATTGTTTTTGGTTGTTGAATTTAGAATTCGGGCTAGGCATATAAACAGGGGAAATGCTGCCCGATTTTTGACAAGATATAGAATAGTATGATTTGAAACTTGGAACAAGTGTGCGATAAAGAGGCTAACGTTAGTGTAAATCCTCTTAAATGTAGACTTGCGAGCTCGGACGAATAAGCGTAGCTAATAGGAGGTTGAACAGGTATGTTAAGGCTTGTCCCTTTCTTTCAAAGGCATGACTCCTATATTGTGATACCATAAATGTTTCCATAATATCCTTAGTGTCAAAGTTGGAAGTCCTTGACTCAAGGTCATGGCTCCTTTTTCTAATAATCCATACATGTTTTCTAATCGCCCGTATTTTCCAAACCAAAGGTTTATGATTATGTGAACTCTTATGATAACAACGATGAGCATGTTTTCACATGATGACAATGATGCCAATGAGGAGAATATTTTTCTATGATGACTATGATGAACGATTTCATGTTTAAAGGTTCCAACTTATGATTTCAATGACGATATAAGAATGTTGAGCTATTTCTTGATTCCTCAAGTTTATTCATAGATGATGACTACTTTCTAAAGACTTCAAAGCATATGAAGTGACACTCTGTGAGATTTACGATCTTATTCTACGTTTTCTCTTGATGTTGTTTTTCTTTGATAGTCTCACCTTATAATAATTGTTCCTTCAAGGTGAGACATGACGATCATGATTATTCCATAATATAATCGGAGGTTACCGACCTTACGTCACTGCGATAGATACATGACTTTCTTTGGGCTCTCATGCATGCTGCTTATATGATATATGCACATGATATATGTATATGTATATGGCAAAGAGGGCCAGAGCGCTATAGACGTGTATCCACCTGATCAGTTGGTATTATATGATATGATACCATCCCGGAGGCGGGATATATAAGGCTAAATGGATCGGAGCCGACGTTCCTCGGCAATATGATATGTTCTATTTTCTGTATACACGAACAAGAAATGTTTTTCAAAGAAAGCATTACTATGGATATATATATATGTATAAAATGGATCGGGCAGCACGTTCCGCAGCAATATAGTATATGTATATAGATCGGGCTGCACGTTCCGCAGCAATATAGTATATATCTATGGATCGGGCTGCATATTCCGCAGCACTAAGCATGCATGGTACCCGCCTAAAGGGCACTCAGATGTACAGGTTACTCTTTTATCTCATGATATGCTCCATATTTCCGTCATGTTACTATTCATGCTTTGTATCCTTTAATATGTTATTACCCATGCCTTACATACTCGGTACATTACTCGTGCTAACGTCCCTTCTTGTGGACGGCTTCTTGCGTTCATGCAGCGGGATCGGGTAGCCGGTCGGACGATTCACGGCGGGGGCCTCCCTCCGCGGCGGTTGGTACGCTCCATTGATCGGAGCTTCGATCCGTTTGGTATGCTATTAGTTACATACATATATGGGTATGGCCGGGGCCTTGCCTATCCTTTCTACGGTTGTGCTCATAGAGGTCTATAGACAGTGATATGTAGTCGTGTTGTTATGCAGCCTCATCGGCACTTATTTTGTTGTACAATATATATATATAAATTGGCCAATCTTCTTGCGCTGTTACTCTCGAAATTTATGTTGGTATGTATATATTGGCTGTGAGTCCTAGGTACAATGTCTTTTATGTTGATTGTTCGGGAGACAGTATAGCACAGTTACAAATTGTCTATGGGCCCAGGACAGACAGCGAGAAGTAAATGCAAGCATGGGAGTGCTTGGCCAGCAATGGTCGGGCACTTGTTGCGGCCCATCGGTTTGGGTCGTGACAAAAGTGGTATCAGAGCAGTTCGTCCTAGGGATTATCTACGAGGCCGTGTCGTAGGGAGTCTTTTATGGGTGTGGGCAACCGCCACCCTTATAAACGAGAGAAATGCACGGGGCATTCAAAATCATTGGCCTTTCTTTCTATCTTAGATCATGCGATAGAGCCACAGTCTAGGAAATATCGCTTTTGATCCTTTTTCCTGCAGGTAAGTACAGATTGACGAGAGATGAAGAGATCAGCTTCAGATAGTGGGGGTGCTAAGAAGGCCCCTAGAGTATCTCCAGGACCCCAAGCTTCAGGACCCCAGGCTCCCGAGACCCGGCGGGGAGGAGCCTCGGTTATTCTGTAGTGCGATCCCTCGGAGGACCCGGCGACGATTCCTCCCGAGGTTTGACTCCCCGGGGAGGAGGACCCCCGGAAGAGGACGGCTATGATATGAGTCCGTCCCCGAGTGATTCGTCGGGGACACCGAAGGAGGAGATTTCCAAGACCGTACCCGGTTGCTCTGTGGTGGAGCACTACGTCGGTTATCCTCCCCCGGTGGTGTTACAGTTACTCCGACCCACGGCCGTCGGTAAACCGGGGTGCCCGGTTGTCTATATCCCTCGGACTCGAGGGATGAGAGAGAGATGATGAAGGCCAGACGAGCGGATGGTGGGTAGACGATGACGAGGACTACACTTCACCTATAGTCCACCAAATCACATTAGAGACCGATCGACTACAGGTATATGAGCCTTTATTGGAATTTTCTATGTGTGTGTATTCTTGTAGATTATTACTAAATAGCGGCGAGCGGAAATCCAAAAAGAACCGATAACCCGAAGTGTTTATAAATGTGACAACCAGATGTATTGTTACCATTGGGAATCTGGAAATCTAGGACGGAAAGTAGATCAATACGTACGATGAAAGGGAATATTAAAAATTAAAAAGGCCTAAATATTAATTGTGTAGTCGGAAGAGTAAGAGACCCTTTCTAATTCGGAGAGAGACACGTTAAAGGCATTTTGAGTACGCGAAGAGCTTGACTTGCTTTAGATTATGTGGTGAAGGTCATGCGGTGAGGTGGATACGATTATACCTGCATTAACGCACCGGATTTCATTAGAGTTTCAAGGTTAAGCATGCTGGGGTGAGAGAAATATTAGGATGGGTGACCCCCTAGGAAGTGTACTAAAAGTCCTATAAATTCAGACATAAGAGACAAATGAGAAGCTAAAGCAGCCTAAGGGAGATTGAAGTATGCGGAGTGGTTGGACACCTTAAGAGGTCGCGCAGGCCGAGGCGGACTAGACCGGTGAAGAGAAAGAAGGTGCATCACAGCTTTAGAACTAGGATAAGTTTAAGTAGCATTTGGAAATACTTTGTAAGCAAGGCGTTAGAAAATATATATGAATGCGTATGATATCCCATATGTGGCTGTATCAACGGGTATGTGTATCCCAGCATCCGACGTTGCGGCGTATTGGAGGCATTGATCGAACAGGGTAGTAAGGTTCAAGTGATACACGTTACAAGGTAAGCTGATGCTATTTTCACTACAGGTTAAGCTTGGAAAGTTCTAATACAATGATATTTGGAAAAGAAAGAAAGTGAGTAGATGGAAGGTAAGGAAATCAAAATGTCGAAAAAAGTGAAAAGTAAGAAACATGAGTGAGTAAAGCCTCCAAGAGAGATGACGGGCAAAGCACGGGACTATTTGGGTAAAAATTCGAAGGTAGGCATGTGAAAGGGATAAAGTATGGCAGTATGGAACAAAAGAAGAATATGTGGGGTCAGAGAATAGGATTCGATAAGCGGGGCTAAAAGGATAGTGACCATGACGAGAAAGGTGAAGTAAGTGAAAGAATGATTAGGCCTTACAACGATGCTAAGAGATTTTCAGCTCTCGAGAGGTATATAAGAGGACAAATGGGTAGTCGTATTGACATGGTTGCCTCGGACATGGAGAAGCTCTCTTAAAGGGATGACTTAAGAATAGAACGAATTTGCACGTTCAAAGGAACATTTCACGAACTTCCGAGCCGGTACTATAAATAACAAAAAGGAGAAGGGCGCTCGGGAAGGAAGGAACCTAAGGAAGGTTAAGAATGAAAATAGGGAAGGTATACTAATGGAAGATCGAAGAAAGGGAGAGCATTGAGCAACAAAGTAACTGGAAATCTTTAACCATGGGAGTAAGAAGGATACTTTAACGAGTTGGCGGTAGGAAACTGATCAATCACCGAGATAGGAACGAGGATGATTGGGTGACACATATGACTAGAAAATTAATGACATGGAATAAGAATTCATGGAAGACCACCTGACCGTAGCATTATAAAGATAGATAAAGGTTCGATGAACAAGGATAGAGAGAGTGTAAACTGTAAGAATTCTGTGCTAAGAGCAAAAATAGCAGGACACTCAAAAAACATGGATGCACAGCTGCAACACAAACGCGTAGTTAAGAAGAAGTATGAGTAAGTGAGCTAAACGGGCGAAAGAACTAGTAGTGGATGAAAGGGTATGGAAATATCGACAAAAATGACGATATAGACATAAATGGAAGAAGAACTCAGGGTAAGAAGTTTTAGATATATTATGAGCAAAGTTGGGAAGAAAGACGAGGAGTAAGGTATAACCGCAAAATTCATAAAGGACGTGGTGAATCTTGATGTCCCCATTCACTTGCAGGTCCAAAAAACCGTTAGTCATAAAAATACAGAGGTGCAAAAAGATGGAAAAAAAGGCATCGGAATCGGATCTAACCCTTATAAGTATTCCGATTGGATACAAGACTGTAACTAGCAGAAGATGAACCAAGTCGGACCATACGATGACGGAACTACGACTAAGAAAGGTACGGAAGGGGCGAGATAATTGCCGAGAAACTGATGGATGTTCCAAGCTATTGGTGTGTTAGGACCCTTTTTAATAAGGGAAAGAACGTACGAACTTGAAAAGGAGCTATGATGTTTCAAGCTCGAGGAAAAGAGATTCTAGCTCGTCTTCCAGCAGAGTTCGAAACATATCGGCATATCAGGAATGTTACATCCCGTGTTTTTGCACGTTCGGAAAATTTGGACATAATTGTGATTTGTAAGAATAAGGCCATGCTTTGATTTTACGTGAAGTGTATGTTGTCACTTATGGAAAGTGTTGACACGAGAACATCGGAGAGGGCCAAGGGGGGAAAATTTGGGAAACTCGGGAAAATTTTTTGAAATTCAAAAACCGACTTTCCCAAACTATTGGGCCCCAAAAAAAAAAAGAAAAAAGGCCCCAAAAAAAGAGGGGTGGCCCGGGCCCCTAAAAACTGCCCAAAATTAAACAA